>NC_081788.1:5707822-6007822 GCF_963082965.1 Carassius carassius | reverse complement strand
TATGGAATTGGTCCCATCTTTGCAACTATAACAGCTTACACTCTTCTGGGACGTTTTCCCACAAGATTTCAGTCGATGCAGTGTTGAGATGTTGGGAAACCAATTCTTAAAAAAATATATATATTTTTGTAAATCCAGTGGTCAAATGCTGTGTGGCCTTTCAGTTTTCTGTGTAATTGTAGCCAGCTGACTAGTGACTGGTCTTTGTGTGAATGTCCATAAAACTGAAAGTCTTTCTGAATGTATATAAGCAGTCCTGTCTTGTGTTTCAGGTGTGTATGCTCTGGTTCTGCTGGGCTCGGTGTGGTGCTGTTGTCTTCTACGGCCGGCCAGTCACGCGCCTGTGCTCTTCCACAGAGACACCAACTTACAGAGACTGCTGGACCTGCGCAGCAACCTGAGCGCCCAGGGCATCGCCTGCCATATGTGCTCGGGTGGGTCTTCTAAATATCACAGACGGGCGCTGCTTGAGTGTATACTCTAGTGGCTCATTGAAAACAATTGCTTGACTCATTTGTACTGCCTTATTTAATTAGCTCACAGATTTTCTGCTTATAGGGAAAGATACAGTAGATGAAGGCAGCAGGCAATGAGATGAAAAATTTGCTTTTGAGGAATGCCAATATTTGGTTGTCGGACAACTTTCAACAATAAGAGACATTACATGAGGGATAATGTCTAGTGTCACCATATATATAAAACACTGTATAAGTGTTTGACACCAGACTGAGAACCTTTTCAAAACTATTTGAATGTACACTACTGTTGAAAAGGTGGTGAGTCATTTGTAATTTTGAAAGAAATTAATACTTTTATTACAAGGATGCATTAAAGTGATTAAAAAATATCCCAGTTTCCGCAAAATATATTTTCGATAATAATCATGTTTCTTAAGCATCAAATCAGCATGTTAGAATGATTTCTGAAGGATCATGTGACACTAAAGACTCGAGTAATGATGCTGGAAATTCAGCTTTATACATCCCAGGAATAAATTACTGTTTTAAATATATTCAAATAGAAAAGCGGTATTTTGTAATAATATTTCACAAAAAGTATTGGCCTTCCATGATACAATGATTATATTAAATAAGAGTGATGATAGTATGGTAATAGCACAGTGCTATGATAAATACCATGGTACTAAACGATTACCATAATTGTATACCGTGGCATTTACATAGAACTGTACATCCAGATACTTGTAGTAATATTGTACTGTAATATTAATCTTTATTCTACAATGGTGCATGCCTAAAAATTCCACTGAGTATCTCTAAATTTAAAACAAAAGAATAAATAAAGTGGGGTCTAATCTCACTATTAACTGATAACTAAATACGACTTTTGCCTCATTTAACTCCTAAATGTTGGCGCAGTGGATAGGACACATGCCTTTGGTGTGATAGACCCGGGTTCGAATCCACTGTGAGACACCAATGTGTCCCTGAGCAAGACACTTAACCCCTAGTTGCTCCAGAGGCGTGCGACCTCTGACATATATAGCAATTGTAAGTCGCTTTGGATAAAAGTGTCAGCTAAATGAATAAATTAAATGAATAAATGTACTAATAATCAACTAACATGCAAGTAATATGCATGCTAATAAGCAACTAGTTAAAAGTTAGAATTGGTCCTTAAAATAAAGTGTTAGCTAAAGTTGTACAGACTGACGTGTCTCACACAGGTGTTTTTATGGAGCGACCTCATAATCTACACAGCACTGCTGACTTCACAAGCTCTACCTCAGGGAACCATCCCACAATTCCCTCAAACCAGACCGAGCAAGCATTCAACAACAGCGCACAGACACTCACAGGTTTGTTTCTCTGCTCTGCAGGGAGGAAAGGGTGGAAAAACACTGACACCGTTTTATCAAAGCTTAATCAGTCTTCGATGCAAAACAAGGTCATAGCAGTGGAAGGTTGTCAGGCTGGGAAACTTTCTATCTGTCACTTTCTGAATGATCACGGATGATGGTTTATTAAAATGTATTCAAATAGAAAACGTTTAACATATGTTACATAGATAGCATAACATAATAGTCCATAACATGATTGTTTAACTGTATTTTTGATCAAATAAATGCATGAGAGCATATCAAAAACACAGAAAAATCTGAATTATTCCAAACAATTTATATGCAGTGCTGGGTAGAATACTTACAGATTTACTCCATCAAAGATTATACAATTATAGTTTATAGTTGGATTACACATATTAAGTAATGTATTCTGATTTATTTTGCATTACTTTTAAATTAATTTTGACCTAAAATATATTCCAGTCTTTATCAACATCATGAAGTGTAATAAACATTACATTATGCCTGCTTTTTCCCAAACTGAGGTTCATGAATGAACTACAGGGGTTTGTGAGTTGGTGAAAATCAAAACTTTTTCATTTATCAAATTATGAATGATTCGCTGCCATTGTGTGAATAATAAGCGATCATGTAATCTATAAAGAAGTAACTGTAATCTGATTATGAGCATTTTAAAATGGAATTTAATCTAATTACACATCTAGATATTACATTTTTGGAGTCTGATTTTGTAATCCAGATTACATGTAATCAGTTTCTACCCAGCTCTATAATATTTATATATTATCAGCCATATCAGTTTTGATATTGTGTCTGGACGCTAGAAGCTAAGATGCTGTCACAGAAAGTTCAACAGCTGTGCAACAAAATGCAGACAAAAAGCACCCGAAGTAAAAAGTCATTGCTATGGAAATTATATATTGTTTCTATTTATCCACAGTTATAAAGTCTATCAAATTATGAAACAAGAGCTTAACGCAGAAGATGTTGATTCAGTTCAGTTCAATAACAGTGCAGTGTCCCTCAACTATGCACCAGTTTGATTCAGGTATGAAAGCAGCTCTACAGAAGAAAAAAGTGTCATTATTTAGCTACTGTACTACAGCTTATCTATAGTTCTCATAGCTAATGACCTGCTAGAAACCATGATAATCCTGTTGGAACCTGTTTTAGTTTGACAGTATATTTAAAAACCGTCTGCTTAACAATTGCAAAGTGCAGTTAAATAAAATTCTGTCTAAATTCCCACAGTAAACTGCAGTAAAACTGAAGAGGGACTGCAGTAGCTAACTGAGAATATTTCACTCTGAATCCTCCCCTCACCAGCTGTTAAAAAAAAAGAAATCTGTAAAAATAAATGATAGGACCCTATTATGGGCAACATATTCATATAGATCATCATTATTTTACGTGACACACACAACTTTCACACATACTCCTGAACTTTGCTCCTGTGAAATCACAAAATGTGAACAAAGGCATCCCATTACGGATAATTTTATTTATTTTCACTTTTTTATGATACTTTTATTTAATTAAAAAAAAGAAGATACAGTAATATTGTAAAGTATATTACAATTTAAAAAAATGAGAAATACTGACCTTGCTCTTTTGTACGGTCTGAGGCCCTGATGTATAAAACCACTGTTTCGGTGAATTTCTGCAGGTGGTCTCCTTACTATCTATGTGTTTAAACTGGACATGGGCTCTGTTGTCCCTCTATATCGTTATTCACTAAGTGCCAGTGTACCTGCACCGTGGCAGGCATCATCGTCTGCACACGGGGATGTGCCCTTCTTTCAGGTTTGTATGGCCACGCATATTCACACAGTACCTAAACACACACATAAACACCAAGATTGTGTGCCATTAGTTGAAATGAATTGAGAATGGCTTTTAAGTGCTAGTTATGTTCCGAAATTTTAGTTGAATTTGAATTAAGAAGACAAATAGAACATGGAATTTTTTTTATTTTTTATTTAGAGAGCAGATTTAAAATGCAGTGATATTCAAAGAAATCCAGTTATGGCTGTAATATATATTGCTGATTTTTCACTATGAATTTAAACATCATAGCAGTGTTGTTTTAGTATATTTATATACCATTACAGTATGTATTAATATTTGTATATATTCAATTTCATTTTAGTTTTAGTAATTTTTTTATGTGCTTTTGCCATTTCTAATATAATTTTTTTCCCACATATTTCTATTCCACTTTAATTTATTTCATTTCAAGGCAACATTTTGCAACAAGTTTTTTCTTCATAGAATATTTATAGTTTTCATTAATTTCCCAGGATACTCTTATTTACATTATAAACTAAGATTCTGATTTTTTTTAAACAATTTTAATAAGAAAATAATGTTGTGAATATTTTGTGGGGCTGTTTGGAAAAACAAAATGTGTTTGTGATTTTATTAAATATTTAGACCGTGTTGAAATGTCTGCTCTGTTGAAAAAATAAAAAATAAAATAAAAATTTAGGTCACACTTTATTTTAGGGTCCAATTCTCACTATTAACTAACCATGAACTATGACTTTTGCCTCAAATAACCCCTTATTTGCTGCTTATTAATAGTTTATAAGGTAGTTGTTGGGTAGGATTATGGATGTCATGCATTATATGTACTTTATAAGCACTAATAAACAGCCAATATGTTAATAATAGACATGCTAATAAGCAGCTAGTTATTAGTGTGAATTAGACCCTATACTAAAGTGTTACCAAAATTTACATATAGAGTGAATAAGTAATGAAAATAATGTTTATAAATAATATTTTGTCTAGTGTTGAACTAATGAATTCTCTGTGTGTAACCTTTGAATGTCTTTGTTTTTGTTTATGCAAATTCTTTGTTTTTGCCTAACCCTGGCGAACACACACACACACACACACACACACACACGGCTAGCAGTTGAATATTCTCCAATAAGCAAAGAATAAGAAACAATGGCCTGTACGAGCACAAACAGTCATGTCAAGAGACAGCTGTGATAAGCTATTTTCTTGAAAACATAATTACGGCCAAGAAATGTGTTTTTCACATTGCTTAAATACCTTCTGTACACAGACAAAAGCCATTACCGCCCGTTAGCTAATGCTTCAGTGAAAAGCAAAGCTTTCGGTGTACAGAATCTATAGCGAGCCCTCAGAATTCCATCATCCTGTCTGTGGCAGTGTTGGTATCACCTCAGCATGCATCAATTGCCCTTACATCCCATTCCATCTGAGCTGACAAACACTGATCGTTGTGTTGTCACGGTAACAGGCCTACAGCAGTCCCCATAGCAACTTCAGCACGCGGATGAGCGTGTGTGTGTCTCACGCGTATCACCCGCGACCTCGCTGGATGCTGACTCTGCACTCGTGTGACTCCGGCCGGCGCTGGAGATCAGAGTTTGACTTCTACGTGGCGTCGGTCGAGCAGCGGCACAGCAGGCAAGTGTGCAAAAACATGTCATCTTCACTGATGATCCACGACTGATTGACATCTTTTTTATTGCACCTCCACCGTGCAACGTTTAACCCTTTGTGACTCAGTGCTCCATTTCAGCATATCAAAGTGTCTGAAAATGAGCTGGGATGATAATAATCTGGTAATTGTCTATATTATGGACAGGAAGCTCTATTTTGCCCAGCACACGATCAGCCCGTATCCTAGTCGCGTGTGTGAGGGGCCGCCAGGGTGTGTGTTCAGCTCTGGACCTGATGGACCCACTCAGGGCAGCTTTTACGCCCCGCTACCTGCAGGTACAGGCATGGGTTTTATTGTATTTGAAGTTGAGCATAATTTAAAGAGATAGTCCATCCAAAAATGATGTCATCAAGTTGTTCCAATCCTGTGTGAGTTTCTTTCTTCTGCTGAACAAAAAAAGTTATTTTGAAGAATGCTGGTAACCAAACATTTGCTGGTAGCCATAGACTTTTTATTTGGGAGGAGGAGGGGGGGGGGGGGGTGAACTATCTCTTTAAGAACATCCAGTTGTGAAAAAAAAGTTTATATATTTTAAATCTAATAAACTGCAACTTTACAGTTAAAATGTGTAATTACAATAATGAAACTTAAATTAAATTAAATGTACTTTTTATTATGCAATGACGTGTCTAAACACGACATTAAGTTCACACTTAAGTATATTCTTTTAAAGTACTTTTTTTGTAAGTATGCTATTTTGTAACTTTTTTTTGTCTGCTTATGTTGCACTTCTTTTTCATGAGGGTCTACACATGAGTGATCTTGTGAGTGACCTAAAAGTATCTACAACTGAAGTTTACCTGTAGAGATCTGTTTATGTTGTGTGGGCAATGGATAGCTGGGAAACATCAATATTTCAGGATAAATTGCAAATTAATGTATAATGAATTTATGATTTTAAGTGGTTTAATAATCAAGGTATTTTTTTTTTTTTTTTTGCAGTGCACTTGCGGTCCTGTGGTGATAACAATGTTTTTTTAAGGACCCCATGCAATTAAACATATAACTCTTTTCTATCATGGAGTTTTAGTCCATGTCTACTCTGCTTCTTAAAAACTGGAAAACTGGCCAAATTACATTACGATTTAGACGTATGGAGTCAGTCAGATTTGTTAATGTTTTAAAAGAAGTCTCTTAAGTTCATAGAGGCTGCATTTGTTTGATCAAAACTACAGTGGGGCACATTATTTTTCACAAATCATTCTAATGCTGATTTGCCACTTACCCTTTTTGTGAAAATCAATATATTACCCCCCCCCCCTCCCCCAACACTGCATTTATTTGAATAGAAATGTTTCTTAACAATATAAATGATCAATATAATGCATCCTTGCTGAATGAAAGTATTAATTTCTTTAAACTTTTGAACAGTAGTATAGTTTTTAGCAGATATATAAACATTTATAATATACAGCGTTTCTTGCTAAAACATATTAGGTTCTTGGAATAGTAGGTTGATGGCTGGGACGTAATCAATATTTGTGCGATATGCCCCCAAGTTTCTGGTTTCAAATAAGAAACAAAGTGTTAATTTGATGCCTTAATATTAATAAATTACACATTACATTTTTTTTTTTTTTTTTGTTAGTCTAACATGATTGTTAGCTGTCCCTGCTTTAAGCTTCAAAGAACTAGCGGCGATGAAAGCCAGCGGTGTTGACGCCTCGTGTCGGCAGCGCCAGACCAAAAAGCTGCGCTGGAACACACTGCACAGACTACAGCCAACGGCAAACTAACATGATGCGTGAGAGGAACAAGCCTTTCATATCAGCAGCTATTAATAGTATATATATATATATTCGTCATTCAAAATGAAAAACCGTAACAAAGATATACGATAAACGCAGATATACGCATTGTAAACCAAACAGCGCTTGCTTACCATTTTACTTGCTTACCATTCATTAGAGCCGACGAGTGGAACACACCAAACAAACTATCCCGACCGTCGCTCGCCATCGGCCCGACGATGGAAAACGGACGATCGTCAGCCCTCTGGAGTCTAAGGGTATTTTTTGGGCCTGGAGAAGTTTTGTCATGCCCTGACATTTGTGCTTTTTTCAGTTTCTTATACACATCTAAGGCTAAATCTCACTGTAATCAGCACAAACTGGGCTATGAAGTTTCAATAACAATATACAATATTATAACATTCAAAAGCTTGATGTAAATAATATAAATGTAAGAAATAGATAACTGTAACAAATGTAAAAACAATGCTGTTCTTTCAATTTATTCCCCCTAAAAACCCTGAAAAATATTTTCAGCTCTTTTCAACATTAATAATAATAATAATAATAATAATAATGATGATGATAATAACAATTAATGTTTTTTTTGTAGAAAATAAGATGATGGCAAAAAATTCAGTTTTAAAGTCAGCTTTGATTGTTCCTAATAAACTGTTTAACTGCACTCACAAGTGGATATAAAATTGTGTTGTGGGATAATTAAATATATTCTAAATAAACTACAAACATAAAATTATATAGATTTATTTTGTTCTCACATTCTTTCTTGTAACTCCTCCCTCTCAGTGGCACAGATGACTGAATGGCTCATTATGCGGCTCATTATGCAGCTCATTATGCAGCTCATTATGCGGCTCATTATGCGGCTCATTATGCAGCTCATTATGCGGGCCTTTGTCTTCTCAGGTGTAAATCACAATGATATTCATGATAGTTGACGCCTACTCGGATATGACTTTTACCAACAAAAAGTGTCTTAGAAAATTTAAATCAATATATTGTTTTCTGTAAGTGAGTAAACAAGATGATTTTCACATCATTTAGAAAGAAAAATTCTAGGCTACAAGCTCCAGTTCTCAAAAATCCCGGGAACCAATGTTCTCTGTGTTTTATAGCCTTATTCAAGTGTTTTAACATTTTTAGTTTTTCACTAACCACGCATAACATTTTTTTTCTCAAAAACACAATCATGTACATAAATGTTGCTCACATATTATTATATACAAAGATATTATATACAAAAGACGGTCAGGATAGTTTGTTTGGTGTGTTCCACTCGTCGGCTCTAATGAATGGTAAGCAAGTAAAATGGTAAGCAAGCGCTGTTTGGTTTACAATGCGTATATCTGCGTTTATCGTATATCAATGTATATAATAATATGTGAGCAACATTTATGTACATGATTGTGTTTTTGAGAAAAAAAATGTTATGCGTGGTTAGTGAAAAACTAAAAATGTTAAAACACTTGAATAAGGCTATAAAACACATAGAGAACATTGGTTCCCGGGATTTTTGAGAACTGGAGCTTGTAGCCTAGAATTTTTCTTTCTAAATGATGTGAAAATCATCTTGTTTACTCACTTACAGAAAACAATATATTGTTTTAAATTTTCTAAGACACTTTTTGTTGGTAAAAGTCATATGCGATTAGGCGTCAACTACCATGAATATCATTGTGATTTACACCTGAGAAGACAAAGGGCTGCATAATGAGCTGCATAATGAGCCGCATAATGAGCCGCATAATGAGCTGCATAATGAGCTGCATAATGAGCCGCATAATGAGCCATTCAGTCATCTGTGCCACTGAGAGGGAAGAGTTACAAGAAAGAATGTGAGGACAAAATAAATCTATATAATTTTATGTTTGTAGTTTATTAAGAATATATTTAATTATCCCACAACACAATTTTATATCCACTTGTGAGTACAGTTAAACAGTTTATTAGGAACAATCAAAGCTGACTTTAAAACTGAATTTTTTGCCATCATCTTATTTTCTACAAAAAAAAACATTTATTGTTATTATCATCATCATCATTATTATTATTATTATTAATGTTGAAAAGAGCTGAAAATATTTTTCAGGGTTTATAGGGGGAATAAATTGAAAGAACAGCATTGTTTTTACATTTGTTACAGTTATCTATTTGTTACATTTATATTATTTACATCAAGCTTTTGAATGTTATAATATTGTATATTGTTATTGAAACTTCATAATGTTTCACTTGATTTTACATTTAGTCAGGAATTATAGGTTGGAAAAAGTATTTGGAAAAAGTCTAACTAGCAAAATGTTTACACGTTATGTGAAAACTAGTACAAGTATATAAATAAATAAAAAGAGACTTACTCATGTTTATGATCTCTGCTGAATAAAGCACTTCATCCTCTTTTTCTGAGGAAATCCAAATCTCAAATCCTCAACCACATCACATCTTTTTGGGATGAATTATGTCTTATTCCTCTCATCGCGAAGCAAACAGTAAAATAAACACTTGAAGAACAGTCTCGCTGCGTTGTCTTCTGTTGTGGGCGTATTCAAGCCGTGCGCTTCAGTGAAACATTAGAATCTGAATAGAGCATTCAGCACAGGGCGTGGTCACATTAGACGATAATGAAGGGAGACGTGAAAAACAGAGATCGTGTTGTTTTCATATGGATTACTTTATCACAGAATATCTGTTTTCGGCAGTTGAGTATTTACGGAGTTACAGTTCATTTTTATGACGCGTTTGTAAATGAAGATCAGCGCAGACAAAGGCTGCAGACAGCACACCTTGTTTGTTATCTTTATTTTATAAGTGCTCAAAGTTCTGTTGTTAATATGTCTGTATACAAAAAAGTAGACCCTTTACAGATTCGATTGATGTATTGTTCTTATCTGTAAGATAAAAACTGAAAGTGTAATTTAAGTTCTTTTCCGGGTTATCAGGAGAAAATGACTAATAATGCGTATATGCATTAATCGACTCCAGAGGGTTAAAATACTTTTATTTCTTTCATAAGTGTCATATATTTATTGTATATCTGATCAGCTCCCACCCAGAATAAGATCTCCAGGACATCCGGCTTTAACCCCTGCCGTGGAGGTCAGTGTGGGAAACCAGCAGTGCGTCCTCTAGTGGACACCGGAGCCATGGTGTTTGTGGTGTTCGGCATACTGGGCATCAACCGCACTCAGCGTTCAGACAACCACGTTATTGGAGACCTGGTGAGACAGAATACAACTGTTTACACTGAGTGCAGAAAGTAACTTTTAACTTAGTAACTTAAAGGGATGGTTCACAAAATGAAAATTTGCTGTGAATTTAAATATGGCAAAGTCTATTTTTACTGTCACTTTGAGAGTCAAATAAAAAGCAACACAAAATTTATAAAACCCGTGGCTTCTGATTAAAATAAAGATACATTTAATATTGTCAATAATATTTCAAAATGAACACTTACCGGACTGAAGCAATTTAGGATTACTTGATTTATCCATAATAATAATAATAATAAGAATAATAATTATGAGTATCAAATATGATTATCAGGCTTTTGTGGAACTTTTATTTGTGTATCTGTCAGTCATCAATGTATTGCATTATACTACATGCTTGGAACAACAGAACTTTGATCATAAAACTAAGAATTTAAATATAATCTCACTAAAGACATACTTTTGGTAAATATATCATTTTAAGTAAGTAGTCTGCTATACTGTTATAGAGATCTCATTGATTTACAGTACAAGGTATCAGAATTTAATTTTACTTGTCAGCCATATAAATATCAGCATCTGCACCAGATTGCACATTTTTTGCTCAGTTTGAGCCTCTGTATGTATATATATATATATATATATATATATACATATATAGCATCTCAATTATGAGCTCCATATTCTCTTATATCAAGAATTTTTTTTTCTGACTATTATTTCATATATTATACTTTACAGGGTAATAATTTTGCTTTACTTCGCAGTGTCTCGTTCCCTACTCAGGGAACAATGGTTACATAAATAACCTGAGACATTCCCTATCAAGGGAACTTTGAACTGCATCCTCTAGGGATCACTATGGGGAACGGTATACCCACGCAACCATGCTGAGAGGACTGCAGGCCAGAACCATGGTGAGCACTAAGTACCAACTCTACCATTTCCATGGGAGCCCTCACCATATAGGATTTTAGAAAAGAATGCAGAGTACTAGCGTGCGAACTTGTCACAGTGTGGATTTTAGGAAGTACACAAAGACTTCACGTGCATACTTACAATAACATGGATTTTAGGATACCGTTCTAAGGGGCTCTCGTGGCACTCTGAAAGAGCAGCTTATAGATGGAATGGTGGATCCCAAAATCAATATGTTTGAGGGTCATCAACTCGATCTATGGTATAATGCTGGAGTGGCTAGCAGTAAATATCTAGATGAAGGGAGGGGCAAACACCCAGCTCTCAAATGAGAGGGGAGCTTGACATACCGCATGTTCCAGTGCTGGAACAGCTAGCAGTAATTTTCTTAGCTGAGGGAGCAAAACACACCCAGTTCTCCACAAGAGAAGGGGCTTAACCTACAGCATGTTCCACAGAGTGAGGAATTCAACTCCTCAGAAGGGGAGAGAACTTGATTGCCCGGAAGAAAGCACCATGCTTACAATAACCCCCAGTGGTGAGGGGAGTGATGCTTTAAATGTGTGTTGTAGAGACACACTGAGCCCAAGGTACCAGGGTCTAACCAACTCAGAGAAAGGGAACAAAGCTAATAACGCGTAACCCTTAGCGTACAGGATTTCAGAAAGTGCATAGAGACTAGTGTGCACACTTACCACTTATGTGGATTTTAAGAAAGTGCACAAAGTGGTTAGCATGCACACTTACCACCATGTGGATTACAGAAAGTGCACAAAGCTTAGCATTTGCACTCTGGCCGACATGAACCAGGAAGCATGAAGCCGGAACCAGGGCTATCATACCGGGGACCTACCCTAGAACAGGACAGACACAACACACAGGTCCCGGAAAACTAAGAGATAGGAGACTAATGCAGGGAGTACCTACTTAACCTTGGTCAGGTGGAGAGATGGTGGTTACAGGGGAATTAGGAAGGAAAAGATAAGGGCAGATGTTAAACCCCCAGAGGGAAATGAGTACATACTCAAGTATGACTCTAATCAAGATGAAAGCGCTGACGCCTCATCTGGATCATATCTCTTATCTTGCCTACTTCCTTTTGATCCACGATTCCTCCTATCCCTACCTGCAGGCAGCGGAGGAGCCTGAGCTGCGATACTAGCCTTCTGTCCATTTTTGATCCTCAGATCAAGGCGGGGCCAGGACCCCTGGCTTTGTTCAGGCTCAGACCTGGACCTTTGTAGCACAGAGAGCATATGCCCTGCCATTTAAACAAGATGGCAAGTAGGGAGTTTTAAGAAAGAATATCTCACCCATAGAGAGATAGCTACCACAGGGGCCATCTTCTCATAGCCACTTTCACGCATTCCCCTCGATGTTGGCATTACTTACATGCTGACCAATGGATGCACAAGAAAAATGGCCTCTTCAATTCCCTCTTGATCTCTGAATGGAGATCAGGAAGAAAAGGAAGGCTCAGCTGAGCTGGAGGTACATGGTAAGAAAGATAACGCTCTTTGAATGCAAAGTTACTTTCTTCGCCCACTTCCATGGGAAGTGCGTGAGCCATAACCCCAAACAGCTCATCATATGCAAGGCAGGAGAATTGGGAAGGCTCAGCCTCAGCTTCTTCGCTCTCCTCAGACATCTCCTGTTCTTCCTGGGCAAAACCCAGCAGAGCACTGTCCCCAGGATCAGACTATGTTAGTGAAATAACATAATCCTCCAGCGGCTCACTCTCATTCATAGCCGACAATCGCGAGAGGGAAAACCCCTCTTTAAACTTATCGGCCAGATCCACCCGTGATCCCCATATGCTCATTCTCCTCAGTGCCTCGGCAGTGGCAGATTCTGAACCGCGGGGAGAAGATGGCTGCCCCTCCTTCCACGAAAAGAGAGACAAATGAGAGTGGAGCTTTTCATTGAAAAAAATGCTTGCAGTAATTGCAGATTGCCCCCTCGTGGACATCGCGTGCATGCTCTTTGCCCAAACAACAGATGCAAAGATCATGTGTGTCATCAGGTGTCAAATAACAATGACACAGATGCACACATTCTCTAAATGTCTTGCTAGTGCTCGTCAAAAATGAAGGGAAAAAAGATCACTCTTACCACCGAATGCACACTTCAAACAAAACCGTCAATGAGAATGAGGAAGAGGATGACGTGTTCTCCTAGTGCCTATTTATACTATAGTTGCACCGGCAGTGATGTCATGGGCTGTCACCAGCCACCAATTTGTTGGTTTTTTCAATGTATGCTTCAAACATGGGTTATGACGAGGCGTTCCCCATAGCGACCCATAGAGGACACAGTTCGAAGTTCCCTTGAAAGAGAACTACTTATTTATTATGTGGTCTTAGTCTGTACACTATATATTGATTGTTTCCCTTTGAAGCTGATTTATGAATTATTAATTGAATGATTATTGATGTTCCTCCTCCTCAAAGGGCAGTGTGATCTTTGATCCAGACTTTGATGTCTTTAATGAGATCGGGCACTTGTGCAAGCTGTGCAAAGCCATCAGTGCCAATACCAAGCTGGTGAAGCCTGGTGGAGCTCAGTGTTTGCCATCAGGTAAGGAGGAATAATCTGTTATGCTTGCTTGCGTAATCCTTTAAAAAACAATTAATGATCAGTAATATTATTGGTTTATCTACACTGACACCATCAGATCAGAAGAAAACATAACTGAATTGAGCTGGATAATGACAATTTACAACTTAAAAACATCAACACTATTGATGAATTGATGAACTGATGATATGACAACATTAAAACTAATGTTATTTTTTTCTGTTTTATGTGTTTCTCTCCTGCAGGTAACAGCCTCACATCCATTCTGCCATTGCTCCATCCTGAGTGTCACTCTCTTCCTGAGCCCAACCTCTTGCCTGGCCAGCTATCCCATGGTGCAGTGGGCATGCAGGGGGGTAGAGTGCACTGGATCTCCATGGCTTTTGAATCAGTGAGTTTATTGCCGCATTTCAATAGTTTGCACAAAAATGCTGAGTCATATGAAATACTCTTATGATGCTTTTTGCCCTTGGTGAGAGTGTGACAGCACCAAAAATAGCTTCATTGTTTGACTTTATACTCCAGGTTATTAAGAATTTTTAGCAGGGCTGTCATTTTAATGTATTAATTTGCTGATAATTAATAATAATGTTAAAATTATGAATGCATTTAAAGCACCTACAGTTGCTGATGAACATGACACAGGACAACTGAATGTGTGATTGAGCCTGAATGCAGTTATTTGTTTCTAAATTTCAAGATATAAGGGGAAACATGGGTTTTTGACTTTATGGGTTTAGCAATATAATTTTTTTTCCTGACTATCTGCATGATTGCAAATGTGATATTGATTTCATTCAACAATACAATAAAGAAGAGGTTAATGTTATTATTATTATGTTTTAGACTCAAAGGTTCTGTTTTTTCTATTCTGTTCAATTTTGCCAATGAAAAGACTGTGGTTTTGAATAAAACTACAGCAAAACTGTTGTGCATCTCCGAGTTGCACTCGGCAATGTTCAAGTGAGCCAATGATTCAGTGACCTGTTCATTAAGAAGTCAATTGCTTTGTTTCAGAATGAATCAGCCGTTTAAACGAATTTGGTTGGTGTTGGTTTCTCAGCCAAATCGCTTGACATCTCTAATTCTTGTTGTTTCAGACCACCTACAAGGGAAAGTCTTCGTTTCAGACTCACTCTGATTTCCTTCAATGGGAGAGTTTCCTGCAGAAGCAGCTCGTGTCACTCCCAGCATCCTCGGCCCTGAGACGAGGCTTTCAGACCTGCCAACACTGGAAACAGATCTTCATGGAAATTATAGGCAAGAGAGCAAAAATAGAACGTGGCAAAGACAGAAACGAGCTTTGATAAAAATGCCCCTGATTAAATAAATGAGCAATTTAAGAGCGATTAGTCTGAGGCGCAGACATCATTAGCATGAGTGCTCATTAACTTCACTCTGAATCAATCAGCACTCAGATTCTCTATTTATATTGCATTTAACCTCTCTGAACTGCTCTTTATGCACTGCCCCTTGACTGTAGGTGTGGAGAGCGCCCTCTACAGTCTCATGCTGTCACTTGGCATTTGCATCGCATCAGTAGCTGTGTTTACTGCTCATCCGCTTCTGCTGCTGCCAATTCTGCTGAGCATTCTGGGTATGTCATAGCTGTACAAATTCTTATTAATGTTAAATATTTTTGTAGTTATTTTAAATTTTGTTAGTGAACATCATGTTAATTTCAGCCTAAGGGAAAAAAAGTGCACAATGAAAATGCTATTATGAACAAATAAGTCTAAGCCTATTTTTATTTATTCATCATTTGTACTACTTTTTTCACATAGTGATTTTATTTTAAATTAAAATGATAGATTTTTATCCCAAAATCCCAAAACAGTGGTGCCAAATAATGTGTGTATATTATTTATATTTTAAATATTTATACATGATGCATAATTTATAATGTATAACAGTGGTGTTAATGATTAATCAAAAAACAAAAATAGTTGAATATATATATAAAAAAAACATTACAAAATATTAAAACAAACTTAAATGACCTAGAAAAAAACTCAAATAAAATGACAGATGTTGCCTTAGCAACTAGATCAAATAAAATACGTTTAAATTGAAGAACTAAAATGACTGAAACTAAAATAGAAATAAATGAAAGATGGATAGAAATATTTGGTGGCACTTTATTTTAAGGTGTCCTTGTTACATGTAATAAGGATTTTAATAATAATTAATTATGCATAATTACATTAAAGTAACCCTAAGTCAAACCCAAGTACATGTAGTTAATTAATATTACTCTTATTAATATTACTTAAATCCATAGTTGCACCGTAACAAGGACAACTTAAAATAAAGTGTAACCAAACATTTTAGGCAGTTTAAATTTTTATTTTAAAATTTGTAAAGTTTAAATTACAAAAGCACATAACAAAATTACTGAAATGAAAACTGAAAATATAAAAATACAAGTTAATTCTAAATATTCATAAATACTGTAATAGTGTATAAATAATATAACACTGATTATACAAACTAATGAGAATCATTATCATTGAGAATAATGAGAATAACAACAACAAAGATCAAATGGAAATCATCCATATACATTAAATCAATAAACATTTGGAGGTTAGATGTGCAATAAGTCACAATGCAAAATAATGTACAACTAAAATGGTTCAATAATTATTTTATTTTACTTTTGCATGAAATATGACCTGGATACGCGTGTGTAAGATTCATTCTTTAATTTACTGTGACCCCTTGAAATAGTTTACCACCATTTATTAGTCATTTTCACTGAGGATCCTTAAATACAGTATCTCTCTTTGTACAGTGCCATCAAATGGCTATTTCTGCCATTCTGTTGAATTTAATTGACTTGTGTAATATGTACTGACGGTGAAAATCATTGCCTTTGAAATGTGCAGCTCTATTCCCATCTCATTTATATGTTAATACAATATGCCAGACATGACTGTAATTTAACTCGCTTTCAACCGGGAATATTATCTCTACAAGTGTGATTACTCAGACTGAACGAATATACAAATTATGCGAAATGAAAAGAGACTCTGAAAATCATCCCACTCCTACGTGTCCAACTAAACAAGGAAATAGATTTCAAAAATGTGCAATGATGCTTGAATTCAAGTAGAGGAAGGAATAATAATAATAATGGTAAAAAGAAAGGGACAAAACGGAGTGTTTTTGAGCAGTGTGTGGCCCTGAAACAGGACCCTGAAAAGTTTTAAATAAGCAGGAACTCTTTGCGTAATGTGTTTTGGCAGGTATGGTGTGTCTGGTGGTGGCGGTGATGTATTGGCTGGGATGGGAGATGGGTGCGGTTGAAGCAATCTCTCTCTCCATATTGGTGGGCTCTTCGGTGGACTATTGCCTTCATCTAGTGGAGGGATATTTACTGGCGGGGGAGGCTGACACCTCAGGACTGGCTAGTCACAGTTCGGTATGATTTACATTTAACCATTAGCGTTGAAGTCTCCTGTGATCTTGAAACGAAAAGTTTGTTCCCGACTGCTTTCATTATACGCTCACATCCCCACTCCATAGTGTTCTGGTTGTGTAACACTGAAGATTTGATGGATCCCAGGTAGGGTCATCATTTAAGCTCTTCAGACGCTGGGATTTTCTTCCAGCTTTGTGCCCTAGAGCAAAGCACTGAGCGCTGGGACTCTACGGGGAACTCATTTAAACCAGCCGACTGTAAGCTGCCCTGCATAAAACAGCATCTCCTAAATAAAAACCCAAAACAAGTTCATGCTCTCAGTCATATGCATATATAATATGCATAATAGACAGGGAAACTGTAATGAAGCCCTCTATAAATATTTTTTTATAATGACATTCTTGATGCATTATGTTATAACACATTAATTATACATTCAAATAATGGAATTCATGGCTATAATTAAGAAATTTTAATTAAAACTGTTGAGGGAAATATGATGAGAAAGAAACAACAACACTACTAAGTTAGGGTGCGTGTAATAATGAATTCTAATGGTTTTCTTAATGCATTGTAACACATTGATAATACATTCATAATTATTAGATCTATAGTTATAAGTGTTATGTGTTTAACCCATACACTCAATAATGTCATCAGCAATATTACTGATGAAAATGGTTGTCAATGAAGAGTGTTTTGATTTTGTCAGTGATAATGAAGATGAGATGAAAAATGCAATTCATTCTGATAATTAAACCATTATAAAGGAAATATGACAACACTGCTAGATAATAACTTTAGGTGAAATCACAACATGTCCTAATTACTGTTATTACTATATGACTACCTGGATATTTTACTTGGAGACCTTAACATCCTTGGATTCGGAATTGTATTTCTGCTGCAACATTTGCAATGCCAGAATTCATCAGGTTTTTATTGGGTACACAATAGAAAACAATCCAGATAACAGTTATGCAGATGCCTTATTAATAAAAAGTTGATTTATTTTATATGTATTATATACAGCTGAATTCAAATGTTTACATACACTTTGCAGTATCTATAAAATGTCAATTATTTTACCAAAATATGAGGGAGCATGCAAAATGCAAGTTAATTTTTATTTAGCACTGACCTGAATAAGATATTTCACATAAAATAAGTTACATAGAGTCCACAAGAGAAAATAGGTGTTTATGACTGTATGATTTATGACAAATATGACTGTATGATTTTACACACTGAGGACAACTGAGGGGCTTGTATGGAACTATTACTGAAGGTTCAATCAATCACAATCACAAAAAAAAACTTTTTTATATTATATAACAATTTTTATATATTTATTACTATATGTTTATTTTGCCTTATTTAGCAGTAGGGGTGTGCAGCAGAGTCAATATCTGTATCTTTAATAATCTAAAAAAATATTTGTATCCGTATCTGTATTCAGATAAAACCGTAAGTGGGCGGGGCTTTACCCAGAAATATGGACAATTACAGAAAACCTTTTTGTTTTACAGCCTATCTTTTTTTTCCATAGTTATCACTGTATTCAACCATTTTTTTAGCTACTCTTTTGTTTATTTTCAGATTAATCTCACATTAAGACATTAACAAAAAGTCAATTATAGGAATTACTATAGGAATTTACTAAACCAGAGGTTAAAAAGTCTGAGCTTTTGAAAAATACAATGACAAACTCAGAATCTCAAAATAACAGTAATTCTGACATGGCACGAATGCACCAAGTGAAGAAGAAAAATAAAACAACAATGGTAATGATGCTTCTGCACAAAATCACACAAATGCACAAGCGAACTTGAGCTATGCCAGGCTGTGGATGAACTCCCTAAAAATCTACTAAACACCAATAATAAAAACGAAACAGAAAGAAATTACGTCTGATCCTCATGAAGCTGGAGGAGAGGAATCAGAATGCAGAATATATCTCTATGTCATTGTGAATTTAGTTGCAAAACAGATCAACACTCACCATGGATGATCTGTAAACATGATGGCAATTCACAGTTCATTTAAACGATAGCAGGGCCAGGCAAGCAAGTCGATTTAAAGACAAGACACCAAAGTAAGAGTGCTGAAGCAGAAAAAGGCAAAGTTAGAGTGTTTTTTTTCCTCATGTGAGGTGAATGTTAATATGAGATTTATGTAATTCCCTCTGCTTCTTACAGGAGTCCTCCATCAAACAACAGACACGGACCCTCGATGCAGCCAATCACGTGGGCGTTGCTATAGTTTCCAGTGCCGTCACTACGGTGATTTCAACCATTCCGCTTTTTTTTTGTGTCATCGTGCCTTTCGCCAAGTTCGGTCAGATTGTGGCCATCAACACGGCCATTTCCATCGCCTTCACACTCACCGTCACGAGCGCACTGCTGGCCACGATGGGACCCGCCGACTTCACCCGTCCTCCCAGAGCCGTGCTCAAAGCCACTCTGGTGGTCCTGATCGTGGGGGTCTGTGGAGGTCTGCTGTGGTGGACCGGGTCACAGTTCGCTCCGGACACACTGGTCTGAATCACACATCCTTCACCGACCAGGTGGATTTCAAGTGAGCAACTGTGATTATTTGTACTGTTGAGATGACATATGTGAACTCTTTGGGAAGCAGGTTTGGGAAGTGAAGTATTTGACACATGTGGCACACTGTTAGAAATTAGGAAACCCAGTCTGCATGAAGGTAGCGAGTCCTGACAGACGTGGGAAATGATGTCAGACTCATTTAGGTGAATAACTGCCTGTGCTAGCAAGAATCGCTGTCAGAGAGCTGACTATTCCTCATTGGTTTGTATTTTATTCACAACCTAGACTGAAGTTGGGGACACGAGTGAGCATGTGTCTTATTTTGGTTCAAGTGAGACAAGGTCCTGAAGTCTCAGAAGAGAAAAACATGAATTCTGTGAATTCATCTTGTGTGTGGCAAGACAACACCGAAGGAGAAAGAAAGTGTAAGATGAAGCTACTTGCTCGTCGCCCTTGATGGTAAAGTTTGGTTGAAGTCAACATGAAATGACATTCACAATCCATTTTACTTTTGCAAGTTCCGAGTGAAACAGGATATTAGGAACAAAGGTTTTAGCAAAGCCAATCTCATGAGAAAACATAGCTATTTTACGAGGTGGCGATTTTGTATAAATCAATACAATGTGATCTTTAGAAAAAAAGAAGAAAAAAAAGGGGAAAAAACATGATGGTTCACCCCAAATAAGACCTTCTCTGATAAGTAGATTGTACAAAAAAAAAAAAAAAAAAAGATTGAGCTAATTCTCCATTATGAATGAGATCCGGTTTACCAAAATGTAAAAGAATGTGTGTGTGTGTTTGTGAATATATATATATATATATATATATATATATATATATATATATATATATATATATATATATATATATATATATATATATATATATATATATTAGGGCTAATCTTTAATCTAATTTATTATATGATGTGGTGATTAATTAATCTAATTAATCACACGTCAAATTTGGAGAAATTACTCTGAAAAGATAATTTAAAGTAATTATTGTGCAAAGCATCAAACAGAGATTACAAAAAGTAGGTTCAGTAAGAAATATTCTGTTTGATAAAATGTATTACATATACTCTTTTGGACCATGTGAGTAAATTATGACAGAATTGTCATTTTTGGTTAGGTGAACTATAAATTTAATAATTTATTTTCTTAATTATATGATTATTATTGTGAAAATATTAAATTATTTCTTTAATGAAATAATACTCTAAATAATAAACTAAAACTGCCAGTAGGTGGTGGTAAATGTCTAAATGATTAATTGATTCGTTCAAATGGCTGATGCATTCAGGAGTGAAGTAAATGGTTCTTTGTGAATGGTTCATTGGATCATTAGGCTTATTCGACTTGAAGCGGACCATCACCATCAGACCGATCGGTGTATACATACAGTCGGCATCTAGTCATAGTTGGGGGCGTGGCGAGGGTGGAGTCGGCGTGGGGGAAAACACAGCGAACATCGTGTGTATTTGAATGACAAAAATGCACATATTGAGCGCTCATTCCCAGAGACCCGTAAAACAATTGTAGTCTCTTTTAACTTTAATATTCATATACACTAGTCCATATTGATATTTGATTCATTGTACACCCCTACTGTAGATGTATTCATTCAAAAATAGCCAAATTCCATTGACGTTCTGCTTTATAGAGCAAGTTCCATTTTTGACTGGATTCCGCGATTCGATCCGTGTTGCTGTTACGTATCCTCACGCTTTTTTAAGTGGGTATACGGAAATCCTTGGCCTTTTCTAGTGGACATACGGCATATAAGTTACATGCATATCACGTAGACTACACCTCTTAGCAGACGCATTTTCATGCGAGTTTATGTTCGACATTAGGCTACATAGTTTTGCTTAAGGTAGAATGATATGGCTAATTATTTATGCATGCCATTTTCTGAAACAACCTTACACAGTTTTGATAGCATTAATAATGAACACAATGTTAACGTAGCCTACTGTGATGAAATGCCGACTGCACACATACACATGCTTAGTCTTGGGATTCCACAACTTGATCCTTCCTTGATCATCCTCACAACTTATTGCTTGTAGCCATTTTGTCATCCTTTCCGGATCTGTATGTTTATTAGGAAGGATGTAGAACTTCAATTCATAATTTGTTAGTTTATTGGAGGTACAGAAAACCACACAGCAACTCTTCGGCGTGATTGTCCCATGTATTTCAATTGGCGCCAAGGCAATGTTTTCTTTCTTTCTTTTACGCTCGATGTAATGACGTCATAGGCGATGATGTAATGGCGTCACGTCTATCAAACATTCAAATATATAAAGTCAGTAATCACAACTTAAGTCAGTTAAAAACCTCATAATCATGAAAGGTTTACAATCAAGTTTTGCAACAATGCACCCAAATACAGTAACAGCAATAATGTGCATACAAGGATTTAAGTCTTGTGTGCTGTGTGTCAGTCTGCTTCACGCTGAATCCCGCATGCAGCTCATCGGTTCTCAAATCGAATGCGTGTACTGGTGATCCGAAAACCGATGCAACCGGTTCTTGACTCGAGAACGAGAATCGCTCTAACCGGCACGTGCTGCAATTTAGTATCATCAGCTGCTCTACTCGTGTTCATGTTCTGTTTACTACAAACTCAATTTGTGAATGTGTCATCGTTAACTATAAATACAGTACAGATATTTCATAAATCATCCCTTATTCATATTAAACATAGAGTCTTTAGAGTCTTAAGTATTGTCCAATTTCCCTGAAAACCCCTTTGGCCTATATAATCTAACGTAATCTACAATTTAACAAAAACATTCATCTTTAAAAAAAAATTTAAAATTAAAAAACACTTTCCGATGATTAACAAAATACTTGAAAAATTACATGCATGCGCAGTTTTATCAGTTCTCTGAAAGAAACGGTTTTCGGTTCAGTGTACCGGTGATTCGAAACCCGATGCAACCGGTTCTTGACTCGTTCTGCAGCAGTGGGAGTGTTCGTTCGTCATCTGGCTCGGCTCAGTGTTCATCTTCAGTTCTCTCTTCACAGCAGTTCAGTCAGTGTACTGTTTGAGTAAATAAATTACTCTGGGATATTGGTTTATTCTGACTCAGAGGGAGTGTCAGTCACATTAAAAAAATTAACATTTTAAGTCATTTGTGGATTGATGCTCATTGGAGACGCGAATCGTTTCAAACGATTCAGTTCGATTTGGTGAACTGGTTCAACCGGTTCACTAAGAAGAACTGGTTAAATCGAACGATTCGTTCACGAATCAGACATCACTAATTCAAAGCCAACGTGACTATGGCCAATTTAAAAAAGGGACATGACATTCAGTCAAGTATGGTGACCCATACTCAGAATTCGTACTCTGCATTTAACCCATCCAAAGTGCACACACAGAGCAGTGAACAGCCATTTATGCTGCGGCGCCCGGGGAGCAGTTGGGGGTTCGATGCCTTGCTCAAGGGCAACTAAGTCATGGTATTGCCGGCCCAAGACTCGAACCCACAACCTTAGAGTTAGGAGTCAAACTCTCTAACCACTACACCACAACTTCCCTGTTCAACGTTCATTCAAAACGTGGATTAAGAAATGAAATGCCACTGTGGGTTGCTCAGAGATGAACAGTCTGCTTTGTCTTTATCTTGTGGTTGGCAAAACTGAGCAAAACAGACAACATTGTGTCTAAAATAACACAATATTAACTTCTTAATGAACTGTTGTATAAGATGAGTATCACATTTGCACTCGTGTGATATTGCACTTAGCCTACAGCTCGTGTGATATTTCTTAACTATGTGATGTAAATATGAGAAAAACTTTCTAACATTTTTATGGATATTCTCTAGGTTCCATCACGCAGTAAGTTGTTTCTCTGCCTCATATTAGTCATCAATGGACTGTATGAAATGGCAGATGATCCACATCGGTCTCGGGTGGGGCAAGTGCATTAAATGTGTTTAATGCTTCTAGTGTTCCTGTAGCTTAAGTGGTAGAGTATTGCATAGCAAGCGCAAAGTTGGGAGTTCGAATCCCAGGGAACACATGTTAGCTTGAATGCAATATAAGTCACTTTTAAGCGTCTGCTTAATTGGTATATTTTAAATTACCAGCCCTAGTATATATGTAATGACATGTCATTTTATCCATCATGGTTTGATAGGTTGGTAAAAACTCAGGTTCACTGTCCAGATTATTTTAATGTATCAGACTGAACAATTTTTAAAAACCTGTTATCTACAGTACAAGAGTAAAACAAAACTAATTTACAAAATGCCTATTGTTTAACATTAACCAGTAGTCCACACAGCCTTGGTTACAGATGAAAAGTGAAAGACAGGAATTTGTGTTATCAATTACATAGTTTTACTTAATAAAATAAAACTGAAATAAAAAAGTATTGCATAATAAAACTTAAACGGTTTCATTGGCAACTCACTGAAAATGTGGAAGTACAAAAATTACAAAAAACTAAACAAAAATTAAAACTAAATGAAAAAGGAACAAATAAAACTGACAAAATATCAAAATGATTAAAATGTTAAAAACTTAAAAGTATAAAAATACAATATTCAAAATATTAATAAATACTATAATAGTGTATATAACACTATTATATTAATACCAAAAATAACAATACTTAACACTTGGATTTATTTTGTTACAGTTTTTCTCAATCACTTTGGTACATTTCTCGAATCATTCTTGAGATTTGCAAAACAGTAAGTGCATTTCTCAGAACAACTCGTACAAATAGCAAAACACAATGGATTACCTGCAAAAGCCAGTCTCCTGCTCAAAATCCTTAGTTCATCTCTCAAAAATAAATATCTGTGTCAATGAACATGTCAGTGCCATCAGAATGACAAGTCCTTGTGTCATAGTTTACGGATAAGACAGTCAAATTGCTTAGTCATGTTGTCAATATAACAGTAGCAGTGTACTCTGGAGCGATGCTTTTGGATGACAGTTACTGTATTGAACAGTATGCCATATGCTTATGTATGCCATATATCCATTTCAAAAGTACACATTTACACATTACTGTATGTGGGATATTGATTTGAAAGAGACTGGATAGAATTCACAGTTACACTTTTACAGTACTAATGGTCTGACCCAAAAAAAAAAAAAAAAAAAAAAAAAAAATCCTTTACAATGTTTTTGTGATATAGAAAAGGAAAAGAAATATGGGCACAAAGATGAAAATAAGTCAATTTTCAGAATTTGTAACTCTTGTGTTGTCCTCTGTCTATACAGTATATGCTTTCCAACTGAAGACTCATGAGATGAACCTTTGAGCTATTTCAGAGAAATGGCTTATCATTGGTTTATCATCAACATTCTCTTCATTAGTAAAGATTCACTTGCACAATTCATGCCAGATTTACAAAAAGTCTAATAATAATGTGTAAAAATAAAAAGTGTGCTTGGCAGTTTACGACAACTAGATGAACCATTTTGCTTTGAATGACTTATACGATGAACTAAAGACTAGATGTTTTGAGGGGTAAGACGATTGCACAGAAAACTGTATAATACATTTTGAGCGACATGACATTAGCAACTGATAATGTTGGAAACCGCAGATAAATGTGCATAATCAATTGCATGAATGTACAAAAGCAATTGCAACTTGTTCAAAAGAATGAGGAACTGGTTTTATGATATGTGTAAATGACTAGTTGATGTGGAGTTTGTACAAGTAGTTTTGAGAATTTCATTTCTGTTTTGAAAAATGCACCAAAGTGACTGAGAAAAACTGTAATTTGATCTCATGAGACAACAATTTTACATTTTGGTGAATTGGTGTCGAATTTGTTGAGTTTGATTTGTATGAAAATATGTCATATTTAAAAAAAAAAAAAAACATGAAGGTCCACCCCTAACCTTACCTTCAGAGGAACATAATATGAAAACTTATGTATGAGACAATTCTAGAAATGTGTTAAAACAAAAAATAATCACAAATTGCCATGAGAATGTGTTCTTTGTAATAACGTTCAAAAAGACCAGAAACTAGAAAAATGGGATCTATTTCTGAGTTCATGTTGACTTTAAGGAACACCAAATCCAACATTTTTCTGCATTAGTGTAAGAGGTTACTGTGCATTGTTTTGTTTTAGTCTAAGACCGATTAAGATGGTTGCCGTATACATAGTAAAAAGAGATGTATTTTTTATTTATTTTTGCCTGTGAAATGTTAAGGTTATTGTCTGGACTTTTATAAGATAAAAGTGTAAAAATCATGGTGAATTCCATGCTGGCTTTTGTAAGATTCTAATGACAGGTGTGTGATGTGGTTTGTTAAGATTCCCAGTGAAACCACTGTTTACATTCATGTTTCTTCACACCAAACGGATCCACTTAACCTAAAGTGTCTTTATCTTTTTTGACTGGTGCCAGTTATGTCTTTCAAATCATATATATACACAAAAAAGATCACAGACGACCTTCACTCAGCTTGATCATTTTGACCCTTTCACCAGCAGTCTGGAAATAATGAAGCACTTCAGCAGCAATCCACTTTTAGCCATTGAAAAACGCTGTTCTCCTAAAAGCTCTCCGCTGCACTCTGATGCCCTCTGCATGCAGGAATTCAGCTCACCTTCACAGCTCGGGATGGTTTTCTCTGATATTCATGTTAAGGACTGACTGGAAATAATTTAGAGAAATATTCACACAGTTACACAGAATACATGCTGGCATCAGTGGGTGAATCTCACAGAGAAATGTAAAGATCATATTTCACCTCCAAAATAAATAAAAATAAATCATCTTTATGTGCTATGCATCAAAATTTGTATTTATTTTTTGTCACCCAAATTCTCTACAAAATATGATTTAAAGGTGATTTCAATTTTACTTCAATATGATGACAAATTTGTAATTAATATATGACATTAATATGTTCACAATATATATGCCACTGATAATGAATGGGTTGTTGGTTAAATGTGCTTTATTATCCTCATGCAAAACATATTATCACATTTGATCCTGTCAGTTTTGGGGTTAAATATGTCCCTGGCATTTCTTAACAGTTTTAGTAAGATTCACCCAAAAATGTCTCATGAATGAGCTAACATGATTATTTATGGGTATATCATAGGTAAAATATCATATTCACATTACAACAATTAAATCAAAAGCTCAAAGATTTAGACTTCAATTTAAAATCAACAATCATCATAATAGTTGTCCACTACATTTGGACTATTTATTGTGCACATTATCATTGGTAAGAGTTTTCTAAGCAACTTAAAACTTAACTTACTTGACTTTCCCATCAATTCTGCTTAATATTTAATGTTGGAAATGGTAGATAGGCATTAATAATGCACTGTGGTGACCATTCATAATTGATGATCTGTTATATAGCAAATTCAATAATGATATATGGTTTATTTAGAAATCCACAGTCATCAAGAAGAGCAGGAGAGACAAACTACATCCTCAATCTGAGCTCAAGACCTTGAAACCGTCAGAAAAATAATGGAACGCTTTTAAAACATGTAGGACTTTTTCTTAGAGTTGACAAAACACCAGTTATATCAGGAAAAAATCATTGAAAGCATTCAAAATTACAATATAGAGCACTTAGCCTTGTGTTTTCCTTCCATTTGCTCTTACATAGTGTTAATTACTGAAACTTAATTGGTATATTTGAGCTTTAATTCAATTAATCAAATGGTCAGTCCATAATTCCTGAGTCTACAAGACAAAATGTGACATGAAGCATTTCAAAATGAAAATAACATTTTATGAAATAGATGCACTTGTTAACACTATGTGCAATACATAGGTGAAAATTAGCTATACAATATAAATAAATTGCATCTTTTGTCTGCAATTACACATAGCCTTAGTTCTCATCAAGTTATCTATGGTTTAGTGTACTTTGAATACATTAATACATATTTACATACATACATATGATAAAATGCATAAACATGTACCAAGTCTTGCGTGGGAAGGCCGGTCAGGGTGAATAAATCAAGCATACACTATTATGCTGAGGTAACATTTCAAAAATGTGCTAAAACAGATCATTTGAATTCCACATTTGCCCACAAAACACTATTTCTAACAAGAAATAACCTGGGCATCAAAAACATTAATAATGCTTAGGAGGATGTGCTTTGATTAGCTAAATGTACAAGTGCTCCACTACTCTAAAAGCTATGCTAAGTAGCATATTCAATAAAGAGATGCTAAATTGGGTATGGACTTTCTCTTAGACACACAAAATAAAACCCATTTGAAGAACTAGGATAGAAGTTAGTTAATCTTGAGCATTAGGGTAAGCTTGCAAGAACTTTTATCAAGCAACTTGTTTGGTCACAGCACATGTGGCTTGAAGGTTCAGATGGAAGGCATTGCAGAAACGTCTAAAACCTTTTAAAACCCCAAAATGTGTCATTTGCCTGCCTGGATTTCAAACAGTAACCAAGTCCTGCAACAATTAAAATCTAGCTTCTTGAAATGATTCAGTGGGTAACAACAATCAGATATCCTGAACCTGAGATTTAAAAGAGCTTTAGGTAAATCCACAAAGGCAAACAGGTGTGAAATGATATCATATGATGAATAGAGCAGTTGAAACAGGAGACAGTCAACAGCCTTTGAAGGAGTTCTGCACAAGCCAGAAAGAGAGAGAGAGAGGTAGGGAGCAGCAATGCAGACTGCATACTTCACAGGGATGATCCAGGAAATGGAGTGCGCAAACACTTCAGATCAAACGAGCAGCCCTGGGGATAACACTATTCAGAACTATTCCACACAGATTTGACATCAAACATCCTCTTTTCCCAAATGACATTGCACATCAATGGAGAAAGAGCGATTTCAAGTGACCGCAATGACTGGGGCGCAGGGCTCATTTGAAAGAGCACCATCCCAACACTCTCCCACATGGTGAGGTACGTTATTGTTACAAATTAAAAAAATTAACAGTTTCCCCATAGTCAGCGGTGTAAGAGCAACATCTATCTAGCAATAGGCCATCGGAGGACTGCTGTTAACTCATAATTGTATTGGGTGTAGAGACAACAGATCAACAGAGTAGAAACCATATGTAATCTGATCTGAATTAAAATGCAACACTATAGTTTGTTCAATAGGTGTCATGTCTTGGAGTAAATGATGACTCTTTGACTGAACTTAATCTTTAAGTTCATAGGTCATGTCTAATTACATTTTTTGATGATGTCTATCCTGACTATGGTCCACACAAACAGCTATCATATGATGATGCTAATTTTGAAAGCAACTGTTGGTCATGTACTGTGAGGAAAGAGCCTGAAAAAAATGGAAAATAAGATAAAAAAAACAGCGGTGGGATGACCGGACACAAGAGGGCCCACCAATTTTCATGCGATTGTGCCTAATTTGTTCATGATTGGCGAAGCACAGAGTGAGTGTTAAGAGGACAGCAGCAAATTAACAGGACCTTGAAAGCGTGTGTGCTTAAACTAACGAAAACTAAATATTTTCAATCATATCATCCTGTTTTTATGCAAAAGCAATTAACAGCCATCAGACATGGGCCACATTTTGTTTATTAGTCTTTTAATATGATAACTGATTTTGAAAAACCTTCTTGAGAGAGTGATAATTTCAGGCGGGGAACCGTCTGGATTACTGGCCAAGAAAAAAACGAGTAATTACAAATGCTGGTGCCATTACGTCCACATTTCCTTCTAGCTGTACCACTTGCATCTCTTTGACATACAGTGTCATTTGCTCAAGTAATGACAAAGAAACTGGCCCACAATGGCCAAGGAGACTCTTTATGAACAAGCAATGGCAATAATGTCAAGAAGAGACAGTTGTTTCCCCACAGTGTATTGGTAAATCTTACGTTTCAAGGTTGGAAAACATGCGAGGGACATCATCGTCAATGCCCTTGCTTCACTCATTTCTCACTTCCTCTATCCCACTGTTGCACAGATGACTGGTTTGGTGAGTTTGGTTGACTGCTCGGTTCTCCTGCAGGAATTCCTCAGTGTATTTGTGTTTTTCAATGCACTCTCGGCTCATGAAAGGTGAAAAAAGGAGGGGGTTCCAGTATCCGATCAGCTACACCCACCCTTCCCACATTTGATTTCACCCCTATATTGGTATCCAGCAACTGAATACACCCCCCCCCCCTCCACATCTTGCCCTGAAAGTAATAATTAAAAAAAGGTAAAAACAAGGTCTACTGCGGAATGGCTTTACTCCTCACAGTCAGTAGGGGATGCCTGTGAACTACTGAGGTGTGTTTGGCGTTCTTGCGACTGGTCCGTTGAAGTCTGGGTGTTCTTGGCGGCTGGGGGGCTCTGAGCGATGGGCGGGGCCCTCCCCTTGGGGCCCTTTCGCTTCCCCCTAGGCCCTGCACGGCCCCTCCTGGCCACTAGGGGTCACTTCTTACGGGAGTGGAGTGTATCCTGAAACTTGGTGCTGGTGTAACGCACATGGAAGCCCTTCTTATTGATGGTGTCGTCTGAGCGGAATTTGATGACGATGGAGTCACCGGCGGAGTACATCTCTTCTGGAGGCTGAAAACACAAAGATGGAGGCAGATGTGAGCACATTGGATGGAACTAATCCCCTTTCATCACATCAAACCAACAATGGTTGAAATTTTAGTGCAGTGGTTCCCAATCCTGGTCCTGGAGAACCCCCAACACTGCATGTTTTTGGTGTCTCTCTTATCTGACACACACATTTGAGGTCTTGGAGTCTTCACTAATGAGCTGATGAATTGAATCAGGTGTGTTTGAATAGGGAGACATCTAAAATGAGCAGTATTGGGGGTTCTCTAGGACCAGGATTGGGAACCACTGTTTTTGTGCACTTCAGTGTCTCGATCAGGGGGGTCCAAACCTGTTCCTTGAGGGTCCTGCAGAGTTTAGCTCCAACCCTAATTTAACTCACCTGAACCAGCTAATCAAGGTTTTCAGGCTCGCTAAAACTTCCAGGCAAGTGTGTTGGAGCTGGGTGGAGCTTAAATCTGTAGGACGGTGGCCCTCCAGGAGTAGGATTGGACACCCCTGGTGTAGAGTGAGTCAACACTGAGTTAACAGGAGTCCAAAAGACCACAAGCCGGAACTCAAGTTCGGCCATCATCATTGTTTTCATTTTGTCATGCACTTCCTAGCTATGACGTGCATGTTTCTGCATGATTTTGCTTTTAGAATGACTTATCCACTGTTGTTTAGAGTATGATGCCCAGTTTTTCTCTGCAACCATCTCAGTCAGCAAGGGTATCACACCTATGCTTAATGGGGTAAATCTGATGGGATAAATTGCATCTGAAGGACACTTCAGAGCTTGAACAATCATGGCCACCATAATGAAGGATTTCTCCAAACTGAAGTGCTCAGAACTGGTCACTTCAAAGGTCCCTTGAGAATGAAGTATTACAAAAGATACAACTAAAGGACACTACGCTCCCAATATTCCCATTTACGCAGGTTGACTGTGCAACAACAGCACCTCCTTAATTGACTTTGCAAGTCAACGTAGAAGTGTGTTCTGAAGAATAGCCTTTTGGTCCCCTACACCCTTCAAAGCTCCTACTCTAGAGGGTAAAGTGTACAAAGGGATTAGGGCTATCTGGATGAGCCTTTCAGAATGGAAAGTTGTGCATTTAGTTGTGAAATTTAAAAGTTGTGTATTCCAGACTTAATTATTGTATTTCACCTTAGAGTTCTAAAGTACTACAACACAACGTGACATAGTACCAAAAACTGTACCAAAAATCAGGCATGAAAATTAAGCTTCTATATAGAACAATTAAATACAGCAAAACATATACGGCAATAGTTTGTGTACTGAAAAGCAATAACATTAGTTCCGTGTAATTAAAATGAACTAATTCATCCAATATTTGTGCTACCCAGAGTAGAGTCTTTAGCTTAGCAACATGCTTACATGCTTAGGAACCATGAGTTCTAGTTTATATTTTGTGGGCTATTTTATTGGATGTTTCCAGAGTACACCTCAGTTTTGATTCGAATGCTTAGTATACACACTGAAACACAAATATTATGGACTCCATTTGATAACGTGCAAACACAGGCAACAGACACATGCGCACTGGAAAGTTTCCAGTGTATGTGCTATTTCTCTGACCAATTAAAGTATCTTTGCATTCATTCAAAACTAGAGTGTGTTCTTTTTTGATTATGAAACACAGGCTGGGTAAATGTCACCACCCAGTATCTCTGTACTATGCTGATGATAAAATGTACATTGTGCATACTGTATGCATACTCTAGTGTTTGTGTCAAAAAGCATGTACACATTAAGCTTTATAATGTAGCTGCCTATTTGTAGACAGTGAAAAGTGCCTATAGGGCTTCACATAAGAACCTAAGCCTCAAAGCATTTGATATGGTTTCAGAGTGGTTTCCATTGTGCAGTGGCTCTTTTCTGACCAAGCTTAAATGGGTTATTTTGGGCTGCGACAGTCCAATGTGGCAGCACACTTAAGCTCATGTTGCTCGAGGGACATATTCCCTGCTGTTAGTAAATTGTCAGTTGCTTTGGATTAAAAGCATGCTCTAAATGGCAAGCTACCAAAATTTGATTGTGAAAAATGCGCACCGTCTAACATCCTCTTGGTTCAATTTAAACAAATCTCTCTGTCAATAAGCAGGTTGCGTCCAATGCCACTGGCAGTTTAAGAATATCCTCTGATATACCTTGTCTAAACTCTGCATCAGCCATTCTCATTGAACTGAAGAAATTGTAATAATTCTGTTCTGAGACCTATAGAGCTGATCTAATTTACGCACATACTGACAGCCTGAGGTTTGTTCTTATGTGTCACTCAAGCATGTACTCTACTGTATGTATGTGATCAATTTTTATATGTGAATAAAATCTTAAATAAAATCTGGTGAATAATCAAGTAACTGTTTCTTTAGAAAACTTGGATTAATCCACTTGATTCATACGGATGACTTTTACGATCTCTTTATGAACTTTCTGGAGCGTCAACATTTTGGTGGAACTGACTTTGAATGGAAGGACAGAAATCACTCATGATATTGTAATCTAGGTTTCAAAGATGATGCATGTCTTATGGGTTTGAAATGACATGAGGGTGAATAATTGATGACTAAACAAAATTTTTCGGTGAACTATACCTATAAAGATCACTTTTAAAACAAGCTTTACAACAACTTTTAACATGAAATGCATGATTTTATTCAGCAAATCTAAATCTGTGCTTTACCCCTGATCCACAGTAGCGGCCTAGTCTGGGTGATTTGGTGTCCGCCCCATCAAACAGCTCCATGTAATCATAGCCACAGTCGGCCTCCTCCTCGATCTCGAAGGTCTGGAAGATGAGCTCCACGCCGTAGCCCTTCTCTGCTGTGATCACCCACTGACAGTCTGACGCCCCGGGGTAGTTATTATCACCAAACTGGGCATGAGAGTAGAGGTCTTTAGTTTTCACCTCTGCTTTCAGACGGCCTCCGCACTCTGGAGAAGAGAAGAAAATGGAAACGTGAGAAAGTAATTCACCGGTGAATTCAGCATCTCAGCATATCACTGCAAGTCAATAGTCTCTTATAGCCAGAAGTGTGACTGAGACTAGCACTCACTGATTTAAACATCAGAGTTGCTGTAGCTTGCAATTTTGTTGCAATATTATGCTAAAAATACATGCTATACCTTTGGGATTCACAAACTTTTAAATTTACTGATTTAAATATTAGTTCACCCTAAATTTTAGTAAAAAAAATTCTACAATTTTACAAGACATCCACATGTTCACAGTTCTCTAATATTGGCTATTAGTCACAATTGGGTATAAGGTATTGGGTCAACCTGGGATCGAATCCGCCTTTTGGAGAACTTTTTTCTCCCTTTTCAAATTTCAAATCACATCAGAAAAGTATTTATTTCCATTGAAAATTAAGAATATCATCAAAGAGTTGAAAATAAAGTATCGGGTAGGGTTAGGATTGGTTTGGGGAGGGCTTTATTGTCCCAATAAGGTGGCATCCATTTATTAATTTGAATTCAAATTTACACTCAATAAGTAAATAATACATATTGTTTTACAATGTACTACAATATTGAGGTGCAGATAATTGCCACTATTTGCAATTAGTAAAATTTTACCAGTGTAAATAGAATCTATAACTATAACCATATATTAAATATATACTGAATATGAAATATGATTTATTATTTTTTTTAATCTGAACTGGTTTATATAACCATCATAAACCATTCAAGATATAATAATTGTCATTATTTATTGAACTTTGGTGTTATAATCAAAAAGCAATAAGTCATTTGAACCATGTGCATTAGGGACTTTACCATGGCCTGTTGTTAATGACACAAAGTGGAGCACTGCATGGTCTCTTATAGCTTATTGATTTATTAGTTTGTATTATATGAGACTACATGTAATTCCAGTATTTAGTGGTACTGTACATTTAATTCAGATGGATTTGCTCACCTGCAGTATGGGAAGCCTCAAAGCCTTTCTTCTGCACGGAGTTATCAGAGAAGAAGCGGATGAACATCTTGTTGCTGGTGGATATGATTGGTTGAGGTTTCTTGGTGCCGCAGTACCGTCCGAGGCTTGGTGCTTTCCCATCCCGACCATCGTAAATCTCAATGTGGTCATAAGCACATTCCAGATGAGGCTCCATGTCAATTTCATTAAAAGCCTGAAATATACAGTTTATATACAGACACTCAGTATACCATTATAATGAACAGGGAAACAAGACTTCTTATGAAATGGGACAGCTATCTTCTAAGTGGCCGATCAGAAATGTGTTTTTGGGTTTAAAAACATGAGACAGAGTGACGTGGAATGTCTAGAGACGTTTTTAAAACGTCTGAAATGCTGTGTTTTTTTTTTCAGGATTGTGCATCAAACATGTCCATTCAGTGCATGTTCAGATAGAAAAACAATGGAAAAGCAGCAAAGTGGAAGGCAAAAACTAAAGGGCCATTCACACAGAACTTGTTGTCGCATTTTATTTACTCACCCTTAACTTGTTCCAAACCTGTATGTTTTCTTTCTTCTGTTGAGCACACACACAAAAAGACATTTTGAAGTATGTTGGTAAGCAAACCAAACAGTGGACGTTATTCACTGACTTCCATATTATGAAATACTTCCATATTATGAAATACTGTGGAAGTCAATGGCTAGCGTCAACTGTTTGCTTATCAATATTCTTCAAAAAATCTTCTTTTGTGCTCAACAGAAGAAAGAAATCATACAGGTTTGGAACGACTTGAGAGGAGTAAATGATGACAGAATTTCCATTTTGGGTGAACTATCCCTTTAAATTCTGCCTATGTAGGCAAAACAGAGCAATAGTGCTATCAGGACGAATCTAGTGATTATCGATTCTATATGTTGAGAAAGACATATTTGTACACAAACATGTACACAATTTTTAATTCATTGCTCTTCTGGAGTCAAATGTATGCTATATTGTATAAATGTGCTGAACAACCCAATTTCCTACATACAGTATCTGTTAGGGTGGCCGTTCGTGCCATTTTCGCAGGACACTTCCTGGCCAGGATTTTCTATATTGCCTAAAATATCCACGTTTTGGCTTTGGTTTCCTGTTTACATACTTAATGACAGTAATGACCAATAACCTGCAGACTTTGTACGTAAATCGACCAATCGTGGTGCGTGAAAAGGTGGGATCTACAGAGAACGGTCAAAGCGATGCAAATACGTGTACATTTTAGTGTCGGACTGGAAAGCAGCATTGAGCTGACTGATCGGTGTATGAAATCGAAGTAACGTGAGCGATTCAAAAGCACAAGAAGCCATAGGTCTGTGCAGCGCAAACAAAGCCAAAACATGGATATTTTAGGCAATATAGAAATCCTGGCCAGGACGTGTCCTGCGAAAATGGCATGAATGGCCACCCTAGTGCCTGTGCTAGTTTCATGTCTCATACCAATGTAACATGTAATAAGTGAATAATGTACAGTCAGCTGGTCTTTCTAAATAACCGTTTCAGGGTGACACAAGGTCCTCCTGCTTCACTCTGGGCTGTACATTACCCAACTATGGTAAATAAGGATGGAGAGAGGTTGTACTATTACATACTATTTTGATCCGATGTCCCGGGGTGGTGGAGAGGGCCCAGGTGCAGGCCTTCTTACTGGGGTATTTATCTGGCCAGTTAGGGCTGGTGATGGTCCCACTCACGCTGTTCACAACGTGATCGCAGCCGGCTGCAAGAGATACCGATAATGTGACGTCTAACAATCGAATACACACACAAACAGCCTCATCCTATGCTCATCAAATGAGTAACTTTCAAACTCCAGACAACGAGAATCAGTGCTGTTTTTGTCACGCAGATCCATGCATTTTTTAACCTTCTCAGACAACATTTTCTTTTTTTCCTCCCAATCACTGCCACTCTCTTTCTATTCCTGCCTGCAAGAGGAACGAGTCCTCTAAAAATATCCAGACGCTAGTTAGTGTCAGTGAGCTGAAATCGATGGTGAAGGTTTCTGAGCAGTCATGCATTAATAAGGAAAATAATATTAATAGTTTCTCAGACAGAAAACACAGTGACACTCCAGGCATACAGCACATAATTCTGCTAGATTTGGGAATACTTAAAGCAATTTACAGAGAAATTTTGTTAACATAGGCTAACTAATCTAGGGTGGTAGATTATCTTTTATTATATACACTCACTGGCCACTTTATTAGGTACACCTTGCTAGTACCGGGTTGGACCCTCTTTTGCCTTCAGAACTGCCTTCATTCTTCGTGGCACAGATTCAACAAGGTGTTGGAGACATTCCTTAGAGATTTTGGTCCATATTAACATGATAGCATCACGCAGTTGCTGCAGATTTGTCGACTGCACATCCATGATCTGAATCTCCCGTTCCACCACATCCCAAAGCTGCTCTATTGGGTTGAGATCTGGTGACTGTGGAGGCCATTTGAGTTAAGTGAACTCATTGTCATGTTCAAGAAACCAGTCTGAGATGATTTGAGCTTTGTGACATGGTGCATTATCCTGCTGGAAGTAGCCATCAGAAGATGGGTACACTGTAGTCATAAAGGGATGGACATGGTCTGCAACAATACTCAGGTAGTCTGTGGTGTTTAAATGATGCTCAATTGTTACTAAGAGGCCCAAAGTTTGCCAAGAAAATATCCCCCACACCATTATGAACGTTGCAGCAGAAATCAAGACTCATCAGACCAAGCAACATTTTTCCAATCTTCTATTGTCCAATTTTGGTGAGCCTGTGTGAATTGTTGCCTCTGTTTCTGGTTCTTAGCTGACAGGAACATTAACTGTTGTGGTCTTCTGCTGCTGTGGCCCATCTGCTTCAGGGTTCGATGTGTTGTGTGATCATGGATGTTTTTCTGCATCCCCTTTCTTCCCCATTCTGATGCTCGGTTTGAACTTTAGCAAATCGTCTTCACCACATCTAGATGCCTAAATGCATTGAGTTGCTGCCATGTGATTGGCTGAATAGCAATTTGTGTTACCAAGAAATTGAACATGTGTACCTAATAAAGTGGCGGGTGAGTGTATATGGACACCCATGCCACACATCTATTATCAATTATTATGCTTATTTGTTCTTTTTGAATCTTAATAGCTTTGATCACCTTGAACTATCATTTTATGGAAAAAAGCAGCATGTACATTCTTCATTATATCTCATTTTGTATTTCACAGAAGAGAAATGTCATACCGGTTTAGAACAACATTAAGGTAAAATGCTGAAAAAAAATGTAATTTTTGGATGAATTATCCCTTTGGTAATGACATATTTCATCACTTGAGGATTGGTATATTGCATCATCTTGCTAGCATTTTTGTTTTAAGGGAGTTTACATGGCCTGTCATGACTTACTGCTTCGAAGGAACACTGTCTCAGTGTATATTCCCATATACCGTAAGCATGTGTTCCTCACCTTCCTTGCAGTCATGTTTGTTCTCATGCAGAACGAAGCCACTTCTGCACTGACAACTGTAGCTGCCAAAGGTGTTCACACATTCATGCTGACATCCGCCGTTCTCCTTAGAGCACTCGTCTTTATCTGTGAGAACGAAACACCAGATGTCAGTCAAACACACTTTTTTTTAATTTATTTATTGTCCCCTAGGATGATTTAATATATATATACAGTGCCACTTAAAAGTTTGTGAACCCCTTGCAAAATATGTAAAAAATTTAGTAATTTTAAAATAAGAGAGATCATACAAAATGCATGCTATTTTTTATTTAGTCATGTCCCGGGTAAGATATTTGAAATAAAATATGTTAACATTTAGTCCACAAGATAAAATATATATATATATATTTTTTTTAATGAAATTCTAAATATACATAATACAAATTATATATATTATAAAAATTGGTTTACGTTTTTTTGTATCATTTCAAAGCACACACTCACCTGAGAAGAACTGGGCCTTGAAGCCTTTTTTAGAGACAGTGTTGTCAGATTTAAACTCAATGCGCATGTTGTTGTACTGAGAGGTGATGGCCTCTGGTTTCTCAGCTCCGCAGAATTTCCCGTGCAGTCTGGAGTCAGCGGACAGACCACTCCTCACCTCAACAAAGTCATACTTACACACCTGCACAGCAGAGAGCAGACATGAGTCACGGGTCAACATCTACAGAGACCTTTCAGCCTGGTCAACAGCATCTTTCTTCTCCCAAAACACAGCATATGATGCTCTTTTCAGCAAGGAAAAATACTAGTGACATTACTTGTATTGTTTTTTCTTTAGCAAGTTTTATTAGTCACTTTTGATAAAATCATCTGATAAATGTAAACGTTAGACTCAAAAATAAAGAGGGAAAAAGTCTCATTTGCTTTGATGAGAAACTGGATGGATTCTTCATTTATGTTGCAGAAAAATGCTCCAAATACTCCACTAATAATCCCAGCTTTCCATTTTGATCTCAACACTTTAGTGCTTGGCAACTTTGGCCAATAATAGTTCACAAGCTGTACACTAGTTATCTGGAACAAATGTTGTTTTTGGCAATCAATAAACCTAAGGCCATTCTCACCTCCCTCTATTAAACCAGTGCCAGTATGCTTAAGGAATGTTTCAGGTTCAATACGCTCTACTGACAGCATTAACACAGACAATATCAACAAAACAAACACAAATCATATTCACAGTAACATACTTACAATGGAGAAAGACATTCAAGAGGGCTTAAAAGCAGGCCTGGGCGGCTTAAACATTAAAAGAAGCACTTGCATACAAAATGTGTTATTTAAGCATGTATATCATGCTTTTAATGGTGGGGCAACTACTGTAAGTGTATGAATATTTGGTTAAAAGTTACCGACGTATCTCCTGTGGATGGAGTTTGCTCCATGTAAACAGCACTTTGCAGATAATGTTCGTTTCTAGTATCCTTTCACATATTGTGCAAAGGTTATTTTTGTGCAGGTTCATGCCCTATAGACTTTCAGTCGAAGTCCATTATTGTAAACTGATTCTTTTTTGTGGTCATAATAACTTTCTGTGGTAACTGGCAACATGTCACTGAACCCAAAACATTCCTAGCTTTAACTTATCCAGCAATTACATAATACGCTAATAATGTGAAGCTATAAAATGTTCAGGAACACTCGCAGCTGCTTTAAACACGTTTAGCTTCTTTAGCTCTTCTTTTTTTTTTTTTAGAGCTATCGTAAAAAGAAAAAACAGGCCTGAGCCAACAGCCTCATTTTTCACTTTCTCAAAATCATTATTTAGCACTAATGTTAAGGAGCTGCTGTTATATTAAAGCAATATAACCAACTTCTATTAAAGTCTGTAAAATTTAAAATAATGAAAGCCAGATGGCAACTCTTTAACAGAACAGTTTTGTTATAAACTACCTGAGTGTTTGTGATAAGCATGCATAAAACCAAAAAAACGACTCTTCATCTTAAGAAAACAAATCATAAATGCATTCGTCATGTTAGCTGCACCAGGCAAAACTGCCCTAAGCTATCAACAATGAACAAGTGAGAAAACATGAAGGTAATTTGGAGAAGTCAGTCCCTAAAGCCCTGTGGTGATTTACACCAATCGAGCTGAAATGAACCAGACAAACCCACCCCACGCTGAGGCAAAAACCTAAAGCTCACATCGTTCCCCTCCGTCTCGAAGACGTCGAAGAGCAGCGTGATGCGGTACTGCGTGGGCGCCACCAGCTGCCAGATGCAGTTCTTGTTGGGTGGATACTCTCTGGGCCAGCCTGGACTGGTGATGGACCCATTCAGCTTGGTGATGAAACCACCACAGGCAGCTGGAGAAAAAGACAACAGAAAAGAACTGTAAGACAAATTATACTAATGCAATCTGGAGAAATACTTCACACACAACATTTATTGAAATTATCTGATTCCCAAACCTATTCAGTAACAACGCATGGGCACAAATCTTTGTAAAGTTAAAGAAATGTAAAGGAAGAAGCAACAGATATTTTCCTCTGTATTGTTGGAATACAATATCTGTTGTTTCTAACTATTGGATGTGATTGCATAGAGGCAGATCCGAATGTGAGCTTGCAGTCAATTGTAAGAAAGAAACAAGCTTTAAATGATTAAATGATCAGAGATACAGTACATCACCAGAGTAAGTTCTGTATTTTTTTACCGGAAGATCAATTTATGACATTTTGATCAGTACAAGGTCAAAAAAAGAAAGCATGTGCAATTGTGCATGGATGAATCATATACAATAACCTCAAACAACATATATTTAGAAAACAGAGATTTCCTTTTAAGAAAGCTTGTTGTGAAATTCCCTTCACATTCTCTTTATACACAGTGTTTATTATGTAGAATGTTGGTTGTTTGTTTTCTTTAAAAAGTCTTTTTATCCTTGGCTTACAACTTCATTTGAAGGCACTCGTGTGTTTATTTAGAGATTTTGTGGATCGTTCAAGAACCTTTTGAGAAGGAATCACGATGCATCAACAAATTTTCCCTTCTGATCTCTACCACTATGTTTATATATTTAAAGGGATAGTTCTGCAAAAGTTTCCCATCAAAATATGATGTCATGAAGGATGTTGCTGTCTAAACGACATCAAACCCTATTGACTTTCATTGTAGTATGTGCAAAACAACACACAAAACATTTCTCAACTCGTACAGGTTTGGAATGACCTTAAATGATGAAAGAAGTTTCATTTTTGAGTGAGCTATCACTTTTTTCCAACATGCAAAACAATTATACAAACATAACAGAGCTCATCTACATACAGATGTCTAATAAAGTTAGCAAAAACAACCTGGATTATTCAGGTATAATTCCGTCACTGACTATCACTGTCAGAAAAAAACAAATAAATTGTGGTATAATTGTACATTTGGGGGTAGCCATGTACATTCTTTACTCATATAAGGAAAATATTAGCACTTTAGAGTAGTGATGTATACCCTTACATTAGTAATGTGTCCTTTTATGGTACTATTATGCACTCTTTTGGGGTAAAAAGTGTCCCTTTGAGGATACTGTCCCAAGCTGTTGCACCCATACAGGTATAACTTTGGTAGTGTAAAAAACACAGCCCCTAAAAAGAGTGTAATATATGGGAAAACATTTTTTTGTGAAAGTATGCTTACATATTTAATGCACAACACGTCTAGGTTACACAGCGCTCTTAAGCTTTCAATTTATCAAGCTGACCAGCTTGTGATTTGTCAAAACCTGGCGCACGCTACATATAAAATAACAAGAACGGTACTGTTTTAATTAAAATACACAGAGAACAACTCCAGGCTTTGTATCTCATCAAACATGAGCAGAAAGATGGAGTAGTTTACTTTAGTCCGGTCCCTTGCCTTAAAGTTTTAGCTTTGTGTACATTTATGCCCTATCCGCCTCTATTCCCACATAAACCCTCTGCATCGCCTGTTCTGCGAGAAAGAGCGGCACAGTCTTTATGATAATGTCGGATTTATTGCTGATAGCTGATGATAGACCAGGAGGCTGTGCTGGGCCAATCTTTCTTTTATCTAATGGAGAATTATTTTCTGATTGCTCTAGTCTGTCATGATCGAGCTGTTGAGTCATCTCAGTGCATGTCTGAACAAACAGATTTTTGCTCAATATAGCAGCAACAGGGTACGTTCTGTCCTGGCAACTGCCTCACGTATCCAGACATTAGCTGACGATATAATAAAAGACCGTAGTTGTTAGAAAACACTTTACCTAAGAATGATTTGAACCTTAACCCAAACTGCATTGTAGTGCTTTGTTCGAGAAGAAAATGATATAAGCAGATCCAAACTTCAGCATCATTTCCAGCTGCTCAGCAAACAGAGCAGCACTTTGTAAGTGTCGTGCGGAGGAGGGTAAAGAAAGCCAGACAGGCCTGCTGTCAATGTGAGGAAGGTGCTCTTAACTTGCTGGCAGCACTAAGCCAATAGCACAAAACAGATGTCGGCGGTATGTCAACAGCGCAAGCAGGAGTAGTGGTTAAGAGGATGCAGTAGCACACACTGTCCACTAGAGGCCCGAATGAGGTCAGTGCTGCTGGCTGCTCAAAGCATGCACTCAGTATTTATTGCTTCAAGAAAGGTTTCTTAAAGGGAAAGTGCAAATTTTATGTGTTAAAATACTTATCTCTGATTACTAAGCCTTTTCTAGGTTGATTCCCTCAAAAAGTATTTTAAAACTATCTTACTGTTTGTTTGAGAATAGACACTGGATCAACCAATGGTATGAATGCTGGGCAGGGCATCTGTTTGATTATCCAATAAGAAGACAAGGGGAGTGTTCCATTTAAATGGGTCAAATGATGTTGCTAAAAATAACATTATTTTGTGTTTTTGGTGTCATGAAATGTGTTTATGCGGTTTAGGTTTTAAAAAACACATTATTTTCCACATACTGTACATTATTGTTTCTCCTCTATGCCCCGCCTTCTGAAACCCGTCGTTTTTTTACAAAGCTTATCGGTCTGAAAAGCAAGATGTGCTTTGACTCGCCAGCTATCCAGTGTGTTGTGATTGGATGAATGCCTCAAGCATGTGACAGAAATGTTACGCCCCTCATCATACTGTGATGACACAGATAATAACGCTAGGAGATAGTATGCATATTTGGCGTGCTGCAACTTTACAGATCTTCTTTATGCACCAAAAGCTTGCAACATGCTGCCATAAACAGTTTAAATATGGCATTGGCCTGTATCTAGCACTGAACTGTTCACATACTGACCCTCACAGCTCCGTTTGTCCGCAGCCAGCTCATACCCAGGGTCACAGGCGCACTTGTAACTACCGAGTGTGTTGACACAGCGCTGCTCACAGCGACCATTGTCAGGTCTGGAGCACTCGTCCATTTCTGCAAACAACAAGAACATCAGAGCTTAATCATTTACGGTACCTTGGAAGAGCGATGCTAATATCTGAGATATTTAGTGCTAATATTGTAGCATTAGCATTATCGGCTATATTATGAAATAATAATATTAGGTCTAATCTTTTCTTTCCTTTTTAACTCATCATGTTGGTTACTGGTCAAATATTTTATGTGCATTCCTGAATTTCAAAAATGTCAAGCTATAACAAAATTCTGAGCTATTTTGCCAAACATCACACCTATGACATTTTCAAAGACCAAATAGACCAGCCATAAAGCAAAATATTACACTTCACCTTTGAAGAAATTAGCAGCAAATCCAGCTTTGTTGACAGACCCATCAGACACAAATTTCATCCAGAGCTGGTTGGAACTGGATTTAATATCGTCAGGTTTGTCATAACCACAGAATCTGCCCAACAGTGGGCTGCTTTCGAAGTTCCCATCTCGAACCTCCAGGTAGTCGTATGCACAGTTATCATGCCTCTCGATCTTGGAATAAAAAGGCGAAAGATAATGCAGAAAAATGTATAAAATTTATACCTGAAAGACCTGAAATGGATTTATTTTCTTTCAATGAAAGATATGTCATTAAAATTTGAAAGCAACCAGCTGTGACTGTAACCAACCCATTCATCAACGTAAAACTAAAAATCAACTGGAAACAATGCTGAATGTTTTTCCCCTTTTCTTTTACAGATCTACAATATCCCTTCTTTCCAAATAAAAAAGATCATGGGGAGTTTTTGGTTTATTTACACCAGCTGGTTAGAGACAATCTATACCAAACTCAGAGCCAATGCAATGACTCGACAAAATCAGAGTCATCCAGACAAATGTCTCAAGCAACATTTAAAAAAAAAAAAAAAAAACTCTGCAGTTTATGTATACCCAGTTTAAATAATAAAAGAATGTTAAAATTATATAATGGGCTTCTTTTTACATTTTAGCAATCCCATTAAAGTCAATGTTCACTACATTTGATTTACATGCATGCTCTGAAGTACATGACCACATCATTTTATTCCCTTGCTCACATGTTGATATTTCAAGTGAGCTGTTTTTCAAAATCAAACTGCACACATTATTATATTTACATTTATGTATTTAGCAGATGCTTTTATCGAAGCGACTTACAGTGCATTCAGACTTTCATTTTTGTTTTATTTTTTTACCTAACGTGTTCCCTGGGATTCGAAACCACAACCTTTTGCGCTGCTAACGCAATGCTCTACCACTGAGCCTCTGGAATATAACATTTTCTTACACAAAGTAAAATGTAATTAATTTATTATGTATTATTATTTATTTATTTAATCATTATAACAGTGTGCATAAGCAATTAATTACATGCTTATAGCACAGTAATAACAACTTTTTCAATCATACCTCAAAAGACTGGAAGGTAAGGCCTACATGGTAACCCTGAGCCACAGTGATCTTCCACACGCACACTTTGTTAGGTCTGTAGTCATCTGGGTAATTCGGAGACTGAATTTGACCATTGTCTCTCTTCACCTCCCCACCGCAAATGGCTGCAAGATAAAAGATAACAACACAAACATGAGAATAAAGCATGACAATTACTCTTTTCACAAACGGAAACTGCTGGAAACAGATAATGTTAGGTGTTCCCCTAATGGAAACTCATTCATAGGTCAACTATGGTTGGATTTAGGTCTGTGGGGAAAAACACTCATTTCAAATGAATTTAAAAATGTTGTCTGTTGACCCTATTTGAGCACTCTGGATTTGCTATAGACTCTAGCCAGGAAATTGCTGGTTGTTTTGGGCTAATTTTGCTCATAACTACTTGCAGCTCTATCGACATAAGAAATGCAAGGCCAAAGTCGCAGTTGCAAAATATTAAATACATGAATGCTTATCTAAAATGGCAATTAGCTAAAGGCACATTTTTTGACATTATATGTACACATTTTTGGTTATAAATGTTTAAACATTTAATAGTGGCTGATTTGACTGATTGCTGGTACCTTCATAAACAGCAGAGAAGCCCTTTCCCACCCAGTTGCTGCTGCTGCGAAACTCAATCCACAGACGACTGTCAGTAGAGATGATCGGCTCCGGTAATTTATCCCCACAAAATCGACCTGTATACAGAGATACAAGCAAATAATTCAACATTAATTCATTCATCTTCACCTTGACTTGTCCATATTGTTGTTCTGAAATGTCAGGTGTTCATCTCAAACCTTTCAATGGTGCTTTCCTCCAATATCCATCTCTGATCTCCACATGATCATACCAGCACAGATGACTCCGGTATAAATCCATTGATGTAAAGTTCAGAATGATCTTAGGGAAGAAAATGTAGTAGTGTTACTGGAGGAAAGTTGGAATCTGTGAATGTCTTAAAGGGTTACTTCATCCCCAAAATGAACATTTTGTCATTAATCATCAAGCGACGAGAATATTTTTGTACACAAAGAAAACAAAAATAACGACTTTATGCAACAATTTGTCTCCTCTGTGTCTCTCCACGGCTGACATATCCGCTGCTTGCGTCCAGCGGATATTCTCCTAAATGGCACTACGGTGTTAATTGTTAAATACAGTCATTATTTTTGTTTTCTTCACGTACAAAAAGCATTTTCGTCGCCAAACCAGATTTCAATTCTTAAATCCTCATTTTAGACGTAATTCAAAAAGGAAACGTGGAAGTTATTTTCAGATTTGTTAAGAAGTCTTTTTTAATCTATTCTTTTTTTTTCATTTAAATTAATTTTGCAGATTATAAATTACTCCACTGTAATCAGGATGTTTGTTTTAGAGTAAAACTATATAGTGAGAGACATAAATATTTACTTCAATCAGGCCTTTAAAATTGTATTACATTGTATGTATGAATATATATATATATATATAGTTGTCCTGTAAGTAAAACATATTATTGGAGCATTTTGTTTTTTTACAAGAAAGTACAAATTTGTCTTTCTACGTCAAAAATGTCACGTTTAATTTAACGTTATTTGCAGTATTATAAAAAAGTAACCATTTGTGTTACTTAGTTACTTTTCATGGAAAGTAATGCATTACAGTATTGTGTTACTTTGTAAAAAAATATTCTTGATGGAAAGAAATTGTATAATCTTGTGTTATGTTAATTTTGCGTTACTTTTGGTCAGTTGGCTTATTTGTTTTTTTAATAATAATAAAAGTTATATTTTTGGCAACTGTAAAGACCCTTTTACACCAAAAGTGGAATTAATAAGAGGTTATTACAAAAGGTAACAAATTTAAAAGTAATGCGTTACTTTACTAGTTACATAAAAAAGTAATCTGATTATGCAACTCACGTTACTTTTAATGCATTACCCCCAACACTGTTTTTAATTGTGAAATTTACTAGCAATTTCTGAGTAAAACGTTTTCAATATCAATTTCTTTCACTTTAATCTGAAACTGTGAAATTTGGTAATGTATGTGAAATAATAGTTGATTTTTTTTTATAAACACTTTTCAGTAATGACTCAAGAATCAGTGAATCAGTTTTTTTTTTAAACCGGTTCATTGAAAAGAACTGAACAAACTGAGTGACCAAAATTAACTGGACTTCCCAACTCTATGTGGGAACAATATCACAATTTAATAAATTGCATAAACATTTTATAGTCCTAAAATAGTCTCTCAAAACAGCTAATCAGAGCGATTCATCCAAGCTTCTGTTGTCTTCACCTTTTCTCCAGGTGTGACTGAAATTCTCCATATGCAGTGCATATATGCTGAATAACCATTCGGAAAACCAGGAGAAGACAAGTTCCCACTGCTCTCCTGCAAACTGTCTCCACATCCTAAGAAAAACACACAGAAAGAAAGGTCATGAGCTGTCGGTGTTCAAGAAGAGTTAAAAAGTGAACGGTTCATCATCATAAACAAGATGTGATCAGTTACACGATGGTCCACAGAGACAATTTGCTGCCTGTGTGTAAAACATTGTGCGACACAGAACATAACAAACACAAAAGACCATGAAAAAGTCTGGATTGTCTTTCACAGTGTGCGCCTTGAGCACTTTCATGTTATGAAGCACAACTGCTTCTAATGTTACACAACTGCCTAATATTCAATATCAAAATAAAAGAAGAAAAATTCAAACTAAAAGAGTTTTCATTCATGTGGTGCTGCGTGGAATTAATGAAACAGTTCACAGGCAGCATACTGTATTAAATGTGCTGGGTAATTAAACGCTCTGGTGGTGACTGTGGAAATACATGGCAAAGCAGCATTGCTTCATTAAATGTCAAAATATCAGCAGTTTCATAACGTATTTATAAAACATAACATGTAATGGATAATGTACAGCCTGCTTTATGCTGGGATCATGATAAAGCTTTCAGCTCATTATTTTGTAATAATGAACAGATGATGCTACAGTACTTTATTCTGTTTATTACACAAATCCTAAATAAATAAACAGACATGAAACATTAGTCTGATGTAGTGTAATTATCTATAATAAAAAAAAATAAAAACAACACACACACACAAAATAAAAAAAATAAATAAAATAGAACGGCACAAGCCAGTACAACAAGGCTGCTGTTTTACTTTGAATTCATTTTAATTTCAATGTTTTAATAGTTTTAATGAAATAGAAAAAAAAAATTTAAATCATAGCCTTTTGAAGATAAATAATCATGTTAAGCCATATTGTGTTCTCTGTTTTGTTTATTACATATTTTTTATAAAATTATTTGATTTATATTCAACATGCAATTAAAATGAAACAGTTACTGGGCTGCATATTGCATTAAATTAATTGCATCATTAAATGCAAAAATGCCAGCATCATTTAACGTAGCAAGTAATGGATAATGTACAGCCTGCTTTTCGCTGGGGTCCTGATTACCTTTTTAGGGTCATTTTTTGTGATAATGAGCAGCTGATGGTACATTATCAAGCTTATAACATGACGACATATAAATAAATAAATAAATAAATTAACAGCCAAACAAACAAACAAACATTAAATTAACAGCCAAACAAACAAACATTAATCTTATTGCATACTTTGAAAAAACAAAACAAATTAAAACAAGATATTAATAATGTACAGTTCTAAAAACAAATGAACTGGAATCAGGTTGAACATAACTTGGCAAATACTCATATTTGCAAATCTTTTGTGCACACTTAAGTTTTTTGTGAGCATGCAATACTTTCTCGTGGGCACACAGTAGTTTTTTTGTGTATACGCAAGTTTCTCATGGGCATGCAATAGTTTCTAGTGGGCACACAATAGTTTCTCGTGGGCAAGCAAAAGTTTATCGTGGGCATGCAACAGTTTCTCATGGACAAGCAAAAGTTTCTCGTGGGCACGCAACAGTTTCTCGTGGGCACGCAACAGTTTCTTGTGGGCACGCAACAGTTTCTCGTTGGCACGCAACAGTTTCTCGTGGGCAAGCAAAGGTTTCTTGTGGGAACGCAAAAGTTTCTCATGGTAACGCAACAGTTTCTCGTGGGCACGCAACAGTTTCTCGTGGGCAAGCAAAGGTTTCTTGTGGGAACGCAAAAGTTTCTCATGGTAACGCAACAGTTTCTCGTGGGCACGCAACAGTTTCTTGTGGGCACGCAACAGTTTCTCGTTGGCACGCAACAGTTTCTCGTTGGCACGCAACAGTTTCTCGTTGGCACGCAACAGTTTCTCGTGGGCAAGCAAAGGTTTCTTGTGGGAACGCAAAAGTTTCTCATGGTAACGCAACAGTTTCTCGTGGGCACGCAACAGTTTCTCGTGGGCAAGCAAAGGTTTCTTGTGGGAACGCAAAAGTTTCTCATGGGCAAGCAAAAGTTTCTTGTGGGCAAGCAACAGTTTCTCGTGACCACACAATATCTTCTTGTGGACACGGAATACTTTCTCGTGGGTATGCAATATCTTATCGTGGGCATACAATACTTTCTTATGGCCACGCTATAGTTTCTTGCGGGCACACAATGTGTGTAACTCATGAGAAGGAGAAGCAGACGACTACCAATACACAGAAAAATGTGTATTTATGTGTGTGTAGTTCTGCTGCTAGAACCTTAAAGAATTTTAGCCATCTTAGTCAAATTTACTGGAGTTCAAGAACATGAAGAGACTATGCAGCATCAAGGAGGATTTTGGAAATTTGGGGAAAATTCCAGCTTACATCAAGATGACTACAGGAGTATAAAACACGGATGAGCAAATTGCTGCTTCGGTTACTGATACTGTCAGTACACCCGTTGACCAGAGGCACAGACTAGGACAAGACAAGAAACCAAAAGCTGGAGACAAGAAGTGGACTAAACCTTTGATTGAAACTGTGCTTATTGTATTTTATACCTTAGTGGCTGAGCATTATTTGCCTTTATATTTTTGTTTATTATAAAAAGAAACATAACCAATTGTAATAAATGTTATTGATTACAAAACTGCCTATCAAGGTTCTGAAGTAAAGTGTTTTAAGACTGAGTAAGAACATAACATAAAGGAGTATTTTGACCAAGTTGTAAATATTTGAAATGCTTAGAATTTAGACTTGATCAAAGTACACACCACAAAATACATTTTTATGACCTTAAATTGTATAAAAAACAAAAACAAATTTAAGATATTTGAAGAGTTTTTAAGTACTACTGGTTTAAACATGTGATTGCTTGAAGGTTTAAACTCATTCACTCTATGGTACCGTCTTTTTGAACATCTCTACATCTCCAAGTTTACACGGATAATGTCTTGACCCCCATTGTACAATGTTTAGTTGTTGTATACTAGAAAGCAAGTGTTCTCGCTTCTGTTTTATCAGGGAAAGAAGACAAATTACAAACTTCCTGTGCTTGACCAGTGTTTACTCTGCCTTCCTGAGCTCAATATACGGCACCACATCGATTGTGGATGCCATGTTATTTCCAGACAGTGTAATCTCAACTCTGAAATAATATCTTAGTCAGTTTTAATATGTTTAACTAGTTATTTAGTTTTAAGCCCATTTAGGTGTATTAGGGTTAGGGTTAGGAAAACAAGACAAAACACTGATAGAAAACATTTGGGGAAGTCATGGCCTAGTGGTTAGAGAGTATGACTCGTAACCCTAAGGTTGTGGGTTTGAGTCTTGGGCTGGCAATACCACGACTTTGGTGCCCTTGAGCAAGGTACTGAACCCCCAACTGCTCCCTGGGTGCCGCAGCTTAAATGGCTGCACACTGCTCTGTGAGTGTGTTCACGGTGTGTGTGTGTTCACTGCTGTGTGTGTGTGTGTGCACTTAGGATGGGTTAAATGCAGAGCACAAATTCTGAGTATGGGTCACCATACTTGGCTGTATGTCATGTCACTGTCACTTTTTGTTTGTTTGTTTTTTGCATGATTTTGCTGTCCAGACCTAAATACTTGTGACGTTTGCAGTAAGACATGTTTTCATGATGAGTTTACAGTTTCCAATGACCCAGATTTTCTATCTTCATCCTCTTTTACTCTTGTTAAGTCTGACAGGAGCTTCTTCTTATTTATACAGAAGGAAGATGGTGTGACAGTTTAGCCTACTTGTAATCCTATATGATTTATATTTGTAATTTTCTTACTTGGACACTTGTAAAGTTTGCGTGCTTGTGCGATGTCTCCTTTACTCAATCTGGTCCTCTGACCGATGGGTGGCCGAACTCCGTTCACATCATATCGTGGCAGAATGGTGTCCAAAAATATCCCTCTGTCAGGAAAAAATAAAAATAAAAATCACTTAAATCAAAATGAACAGACACATAAAGACTAATCTGTCTTGTTCTGTTAATCTCCAGTCACTTTGTCTTGTTTCCAGGAGTGTCTAACAAAACTCTCCACACCCGCACAAAGAGTCATGTGTACTTGTATTAACACAAACGCTATCTCACACTTTAAGATACTGCAGTGGCAAGTTTCAGCAGAAGTACAGAATGTGATGGCTAGGACTCGATAGGCTGTAAAGTCATTTGTGGAGCAGACAACAATCCAAAGGGAATTCAAGCCAAGCCGTGTTATCCGTGAAAGCAGTCAAGAGAAGTTTCAGCCGGTGGCTTGTCTGCTTTCCTGTTGTTATTTTCATTGTAACACTACAATCTTGAGTCTCAATATTGAAAGCTTCGCCTTAGTCTGCAAGAATGCCTCAGATTCAGCATTAGCATGTATTATTTAAATCCAGCACTACATAATCTGACAGTGTTTTATAAGGCAAAAATACAGACAGATCTGATCCTTATGTACATAAGTCAACTACAGTGTATAAGGACAGTGTTGGGTAAGTTACTCTAAAAGAAAGAGTGTAATTAGATTACTTGACTAATTAATTTATTGAATTGCTTACTAGTAATTACTTTCTAAATCCCATACCAACTGTGACCAGTTGAACAATACGAGGAAATTTAAATACAAAGTAAAATAACATTAAAATAACATTAGATCTTATATTTTGATGTTAAATCCACTATTGTTGTATACTGAATTGTCCATCATTCACCACAATATTTAAATCAGTTACTCCAGAAGTAACTGTGTAATTACATTAGAGGTTACTTTTTTAAAGAGAATAGTAATTGATTTACAATAATTCATTACCTAGAAATGCATTAGACCCAACACTGCATATGGAATTTAACAACGTGAAATGTGACATGTTCAGTTGTCTTAAAGAGATTTGACATTGTTTATAATGCTCACTTTTGTTATTGAATACAAAACTGTACAAAAGTACAAAATTTGATGCCCCGAAAAAATTTAAATGCAACGAAAGTTTTAATTTTGTCAAAAATTGGAAATGAAAATAAAATTTTGTAGCGTAAAACTTATGCTTTGGCATTACAAATTCTCCATTCAGTTTTCTGTGAAAGTGAAGGAAGACATTATAACATGCATACAGAACTTGTGGTTATTTTTGTATTATGATGTTCCAGTATTTCAATAATACATTTGTGTAAACTGTAAATATAAGATTAATACAACACAACAGCCCATGAAATAACCACACATCCACACAGTAATAGAGGCATTGGGATATTTCTCGTCATAGTGATTCTTCTTTAGCTGTTTTAAGGACCGTGAGACAGGTATCATGACAATACTAGTTCCCTTTCAGTCGGTCACGTTCGACGTTACGAATGGGATCTCGCCCGAGAGCCCAATCACCTTCGAGTGGTACAAAACGAGCCAATGGTACACAAAGTACCTTGGTCTGCGGGAATTGCATCGCGAGCTCCGCCCCGCAGAGCGGGTATGTAAGGAGCAACGCGAGCAACTCGCATTCAAGCTTTCGCTTCGGAGCCGAGCACATCGTGTGCTGCTTTCACCGGAGTGCTACAAGCAAGAGTCACTGGTGTTGGTGTGACGGCGCGATTCAGCGGTTCGTTTGGGTTTCCTGCGACAGCTCCCACGCTCCCCTGAGCGCATCAACACCTCTGAAAGAGCTAATTTCTTTCACAAAAGAGATACGGGCCGATTTGCGTCTTTTTAAAGATGTCATTTCGCCTGTGTGTTTCTGGGTGCGGTCGATACAATTCTCCCCGTGACGGCCACGATCGTTGTGTCACGTGTCTGGGCTTCCAGCACGCTGAGACTGCGTTTGTGGATGGCTCATGTTCTCATTGTGGGCATTGAGATCGAGACTCGATTACGTTAAAAGGTATAGAGTCCCCTCTGCCACACCCCGTTCTAGCTCTTCTTCTCGTAAGAGGGCTACTTCGGCTGGTGGCCAGGGTGATCTGAGGGTTACTGTGTGGGCTTCCCCGACGAGCCAACCTCCTCGGGCCACACACCCCTCACATACGTCGCAGCCGGTCAAGTTTCCGGATGAGTTTGCTGGACCCTCTCAGGCTCCTGACATCTCATTCGGGGCTCGCGAAGAGGACCGTATGTTGATCGCCGCATCACAAGGCGGGCGTTGCCTCGCTCGGGAGTGCCAGCGTTGTCTGAGTCCGATCCCGAGCTGACGGCCGTGCTTTCCCGGGCAGCGGAGAGCATCGGGCTTGAGTGGAATCCTCCGCCCTGTCCCGAGCGCTCGAGGCTGGATGATTGGTTCCTGGGGGCTGCTCATGCGGATCGCCAGCACCCCCCTCTGGTTCCTTTCTTCACGGAGGTGCACTAGGAAGTAACCAGTTCATGGAAGGCACCTTTAACTGCCCGAAACCGTTCTGGTACTTCCTCCGCCTTCACTGCCCTCGATGACGGGGTGGCCAAGGGGTATGCTGGGATTCACCCGATGGAGCGTTCTGTTGCGATGCAACTGTGTCCACAGAGCGCCTCCGCTTGGCGTGGCGGTCCCATGCTGCCCTCCAAGGCCTGTAAGTTCTCATCTACGCTTGTGGCCAAGGCTTACAGAGCTGCGGGCCAGGCCGCTTCTGCCCTGCATGCCATGGCCTCATTTCAGGTCTATCAGGCCAAGCTGCTCCGGCAGCTGCACGAGGGCAGTGCTGACCCAGGGGTTTTGCAAGAGGCGCGCACTGCTACCGACCTCGCTCTCCGGGCGACGAAGGGTGGTCCAGGAGCACCACCTATGGCTGAACCTGGCAGACATGAGGGAGTCTGATCGGGCTCAGCTCCTTAACTCCCCGGTCTCCTAGGATGGCCTCTTCGGCGAAGCTGTAAAGAGCTTTGCCCAGCAGTTCTCTGCCACCCAGAAGCAGTCTGAGGCCATCAGACACATCCTGCCCCGGCGGCCCACTGCTGCCTGCACCCCGCCGCCGGCGCAGCCGCCTCAGCCTGCTCGTCGCCGAGGGCGCCCCCATGCGGCCTCCTCCACTCCCGCTCGGCCACAGCAGCAGCCTTCATCCGGGCCGCAGAAGGGCAGCGCAACCCGTCTCTGCCCCTAAGCCTGCCAAACGCCAGGCCAAGCGCCAGTTCCTGAGATGGGTGACCCGGAGTTGGAAACGTCAGCTCATCAGAAGATGGTAGCAGGACCACTCCTTCCCCCGGAGGAGGGCCGGGGGAGAATCCTTTGTTCTCGTTTTCTTTTTGTTCCGCCACTGGCCCTGCGGCCGGTGGTACCCAAACCTTCACTAAAAGAGCTGTTTCCTCTACCTCCGGGTCCCAAGAGGCCACGAACGACAGTTGGCAACATGCTTCCTCGCCGCTCTCGTTCTCTTCTCCCCTTGCCAGTTTCAATGCAAAGCCGGCTCAAGAACGCTTCGCCTTCTCATGCCCTCTTTGCTACTTGGAGTCAGACGAGTGCCCGCACTCCGCCCCCGCTAAGGGACGCTATGCCTCCCATGACGGGGCTGTCTACTTCACCACGCTGCCCCACTGTGGGTACGCCTGTAGTCCCCTTGACCCCGCTGGATCGGTTCCTGGGAGCCTAGCTAGAGGCTACGCGAGACTCGGCTACGCGATTCAGTTCGCCCGGCGTCCCCCCAGGTTTAGGGGTGTCCATGTGACGATGGTGGGCAAAGATGCCCCTGTCATGCGCGCGGAGGTCGCGACCCTGCTGGCAAAGGGCGCGATAGAGCCGGTCCCTCCAGCCGACATGAAGTCCGGCTTTTACAACCCTTACTTCATAGTACCAATGAAGACAAGTGGGTTACGGCCAATCCTGGACTTGCATGCCTTGAACCGAGCTCTGCACAAACTCCCGTTCAAGATGCTAATGCCCAAGAGCATTTTCGAATGCATACGTCCGATGGATTGGTTTGCAGCGATCGACCTGGAGGACGCATACTTTCATGTCTCCATTCTTCCTCGACACAGACCGTTTCTTTGGTTTGCTTTCGAGGGGCAGGCATATCAGTACAAGGTTCTCCCATTCGGGTTGGCCCGTTCTCCCCGCGTCTTTACGAAGGTCGCGGAGGGAGCCCTGGCTTCTCTCAGGGAACAAGGTGTCCGTATCCTCAACTACCGCGACTACTGGCTGATCCTAGCTCACTCTCGAGAGCGGTTGTGCGAGCACAGGGATCTGGTGCTCAGACACCTTGCCCGACTGGGTCTTCAGGTCAACTGGGAAAAGAGCAAGCTCTCCCCTGTGCAGAGGATCTCTTTTATCGCTATGGAAATATGCCATGTTCGCACGGCTTACGAACGAGCGCGCGCAGTCACTGCTGAATTGCCTGAGACAATTTGAGGGCAAGAGAGCGGTTCCACTGAAACTTATTCAGAGGATCCTGGGGCATATGGTATCCGTGGCGGCGGTCATACCGCTCGGGCTACTCCATATGAGACCGCTTCAGCACTGGCTTCACGACCGCGTCCCGAGATGGGCATGGCAACAGGGCACGCTCCGAGTGTCCATCACTCCGGCCTGCCGCCGATACTTCACCCCGTGGTTGGATCCCTCATTTCTACGGGCCGGTGTGCCCCTAGAACCGGTGTCCAGACATGTTGTTGTGTCAACAGATGTCTCTGCCACGGGCTGGGGTGCCATGTGCAACGGGCATGCTGTGTCGGGCCCCTGGACAGGACCCCGACTTCAGTGGCATGTCAATTGCCTCGAGTTGCTAGCAGTAAGGCTTGCTCTGCACCGCTTCAGGGCCCTGCTGAAGGACAAGCACGTTCTGGTCCGTACGGACAACACTGTGACCGTAGTGTACATCAACCGTCAGGGTGGTCTACGCTCCCGCCGCATGTCGCAACTCGCTCGCCATCTCCTCTTGTGGAGTCACAAGCATCTGAGGTCGCTTCGTGCCATTCACATTCAGGGCAGGCTCAATCGTGCAGCCGACGAGCTCTCACGGCAGCAGTCTTGCCCCGGGGAATGGAGACTCCATCCCCAGTCGGTTCAGCTGATTTGGGAACAATTCGGAGACGCTCAGGTAGACCTGTTTGCCTCTCCAGAAAATTCCCACTGCCAGTTGTTTTTCTCCCTGACCGAGGGCACTCTCGGCACGGACGCCCTGGCACACAGCTGGCTGCTGGGCCTGCGCAAGTATGCGTTTCCCCCAGTGAGCCTTCTTGCACAGACGTTGTGCAAGATCAGGAAGACGAGGAGCAGGTCCTCATAGTTGCGCCTTTTTGGCCCGGCCGGACCTGGTTCCCCGAATTTGGACTCCTTGCGACAGCCCCTCCCTGGCCAATTCCTCTGAGAAACGACCTTTCTTTCTCAGAGACGGGGCACCCTCTGGCACCCACGTCCCGATCTGTGGAACCTACATGTGTGGGTCCTGGACGGGTCACGGAAGGTTTAGGTACCTTGCCACCACAGGTGGTAGCTACCATCACTTCAGCTAGAGCCATGTCCACCAGACACGCCTATGCTTTGAAGTGGAACCTCTTCGTCACTTGGTGTTCTTCACGGCGTGAGGACCCCTGGAAATGTCCGATTGGGTCAGTGCTTTCCTTTCTTCAGGAGGGGTTGGAACCAAGGCTGTCTCCTTCCACCCTCAAGGTCTATGTGGCCGCCATTTCAGCTCACCATGACCCTGTTGAAGGTAAGTCTCTGGGGAGGCACGATCTGATCATCAGGTTCCTGAGAGGAGCAAGAAGGCTCAATCTGCCTCACCCTCAGTAAGTCCCCTCTTGGGACCTCGCAGTGGTTCTATCGGCACTGCAGAGGGCTCCCTTCGAACCCTTGCTCTCAGTTGAGCTAAAGTTTTTATCTTTGAAAACTGCGCTCCTGACGGCTTTGGCTTCGGTGAAGAGGGTCGGGGACCTGCAGGCATTTTCAGTTGACGAAGCGTGCCTGGAATTCGGGCCAGCTAACTCTCACGATATCTTGAGACCCCGGCCTGAGTACGTGCCCAAAGTTCCCACGACTCCTTTTAGGGATCAGGTGGTGAACTTGCAAGCACTACCCCTGGAGGAGGCAGACCCAGCCCTGGCGCTGCTCTGTCCAGTACGTGCGCTCCGCACCTACGTGGACAGGACTCAGTGCCTTAGGACCTCAGACCAGCTCTTTTTCTGTTACGGAGGCCAGCAGAAGGGAAAGGCTGTCTCCAAGCAGAGGTTATCCCACTGGATAGTGGATGCTATTGTCCTGGCTTATCAGGCTCAAGACCTGCCATGCCCCCCAGGGGTGAGAGCTCACTCAACTAGGAGTGTAGCTTCCTCCTGGGCGCTGGTGCATGGCGCCTCGCTAACAGACATCTGTAGAGCTACGGGCTGGGTGACACCTAACACATTCGCAAGATTTTATAATCTCCATGTAGAGCCCGTGTCCTCCCGGGTACTCACCCCTTCGGGCCAGTAAGGACCTGCTCAGTGTCAATCCGCTTGCTGCGCCATTCCACTCCGCGGACTAAGGACCTTCTCAGTGTCAATCCGCTTGCTGCGCCATTCCACTCCGCGGACTGGATGAGTGCGCTATTTTCCTCAGGTGAGTTCCTCAGTCGGAACCCTGGGTTCCTCCAGCACTGTTAATGTCCAAAATTTGTGTACATGCCCCTTGGTCAGCCCTGTGTGGGACTAGGTGCCTCCATGTGGTGTGATTCCCCTTTCTGGGCAATCCCACGTGTGTATGTCTACAGTAAGTCTCTCCACAGCATGTGTCTTTCCCTTGGCAAGCCCCTTGCCAGCTCTGTCATTGAAACTTCCACCCTGCGGGCTGGGTACCTCAGAGTTCTTATGTATCACCACCTGGGTGGATACCTGCCTTCTGTTAGCCCTCCCACGGGCAGGCAGCCTGCTAGCATACGTCCAGCTGGAATATGCTACCCAGTGTATTCTGTGTAAGTTATGAGCCCTCACTCGTGCTGGCCTCGCGACAGGGTGCTATCACTCACACGGGTCGCTGGAAGACAGACATGTGGCGTTTTGTAAGGGACCCCATTCGTAAAGTCGTCGTGACCAACTGAAAGGGAACGTCTTGGTTACGTATGTAACCCTCGTTCCCTGAAGGAGGGAGCGGAGACATTACGTCCCCTTGCCACATTGCTGTTCTGCTGAACGGCCGGGTCACTGGCTCGGCTCCTCAGCGAAGATTGAATGCGAGTTGCTCGCGTTGCTCCTTATATACACCCGCTCTGCGGGGCGGAGTTCGCGATGCAAATCCTGCAGACCAAGGTACTTTGTGTAACATTGGCTTGTTTTGTACCACTTGAAGGTGATTGGGCTCTTGGGCGAGATCCCATTCGTAACGTCTCCATTCCCTCCTTCAGGGAATGAGGGTTACATACGTAACCAAGACGTTTCCTTTTGTTACTAACATTGATTGATTGATTGATTCATTCATTCATTCACTGAATAATTGATTCAATGATTGTAATGTCTCAAATGAGTCTGTGACCACAAATGTTTCAGGTATATGTTTGGCCTTTTACAAACATTTCCAAAATGACTTGTTTTGTTTCAGATTACTTGCTACATTACAAATCTGTTGCAAGACCAGCCCGGACCACCTCTGATTGTGGATTAGGGAAGATGATCATACATTTTTTTCCAACCTTGGAAGACTACAACTGTGTCACATCAAACCAATCAACAGTAGTCCGGATGATGATGAAACATAATAAAAACCCAAAATGGTCTGATAACTCTACAGCACTGACAGAAAAACAATGACTTCACTAAATCCAGCAGACCTGAGAAAGATAGTGACCACTAAACTAGCAGCCGAAAAAAGACCTGAATTTATGTTCTACTTGGCAACCTCACATGGAGCAAAAACCTCCTGTGTGATGTCACAGGACTCCTGATTGGATGCTCCAGGCCTGATGCTTCATTTAAAAAAGCCATGACATCATGAGAGCATGTGTCTGTAAATAAGCTCTAAACAAAAGAAATGGTGAGTAAATATGGAAGGGATTTGATCTTTCCATGACATTACGTTCTCCAGTCCTACCAACTCTGACTGAAAAAACATTTGCTCAATTCAACAAAGAGTGATTCAGTATCAAAACCTGTCTGTTTTCTCGGTCTTCTTTTCGTACTTTGACACTCTTTGCTAGTTTATCGTCGTGCTTTTCACTTGGTGGTGGCCAGCGAGGGTCTGTTCATTTGTTTGTTCCCATGGGAACCTTCCAGACAACAGCAGGCATGTTCAAATAGGGAAGGATGGCCTTTCCAGAGCTCAATTACAACCTTAATATTAGAGAAATCAGCAGAGAAATGCAACCCACATTTCAAATAAATAAACAGTGCTGTGATTTAAATATGTATCTGCTGGTTCAAACCAAACTCATCAAAGACACTTAAAGCTACAAGAGACAACATAATTTTAATCAAAAGATAAAATCTCAAAGTGATATTGAATGAAAAATGTGAATTTTTTATACATAAAAAAACCCAAAACATTTATTTATTTATTTTAATTTGTTTATTTATTTTTCAGTTGCCAATTTTTTGGTGCATCACTTATAAATTTAAGTTTTGGCTTTACAACATTTAGTTTTTTGTAAAAGGAAAGACATTAAAGTGCCTCTATTATGCCTTTTCGAATATTACCTTTCATGCAGTGTGTCATGAACATAAACTATCTGCAAAGTTGTGAAATCGACAATGCACAATAAATAAAGTTATTGTCTAGCAAAAAAAGATTTGCCTATATTTGTATAATAACTTTCCAATATTCATTGCAGTAATAATAATAGTTTTGTGCAAATTTAAATAATAAATACAATATCATAATCAGTAATACATAATAATACAACAGCTCCTGAAATAATGACAAATCTACTCAATAACAGAGGTTTTAAATCAATAAAGAGCAAAAGGTTTTACTAATATATATATATATATATATATATATATATATATATATATATATATATATATATATATATATATATAGGCCAATCATCTCAAGAGAGTTCAAGAGAACACAGCAATGAAAATTGGCTAGTAGATTTTGCATGTGTACAGGTATATAAATCGACAGCGCACATCCACTCATTAAGTTTTTTGCTTTGGAGCCGAGTAGTTGATGTTCTTGATTCACTACAATGCCATTTCATTGGTTGCAGTGAACTTTTGCCCGCAAAATGCCGCCACTTGGAGGAATTGTCCGCGTCTCCTGTCAAAAGCATGTAAGCTGTCGGAGGCTATCGCTGCTAAAGCTTACAAAGCCGTGGGACAAGCTGCCTCTGCCCTGGATGCCATGGCTATCCTGCAGGTACAACAAGCCAAGGAACTAAAACAAATGCACATGGGTATTACTGACCCAAGGCTGATGCAGGAGCTGCATACAGTGAATGACTTTGCCTCATGGGCAACAGAAGTCACGGCGCTGCGATGTCAGCTTTGGAGGTCAAGGAGTGCCAACTCTGGCTTAACCAGGCCGAGATGAGAGACATTGACAAAGTATGCTTTTTTTGATGCTCCCATCTCCCAGGCTGGCCTGTTTGACAACACTGTCGATGTCTTTGCCCAGCAGTTCTCTCCAGTTCAAAAGCAGATTGAGACCATTTGGAACATCTTGCCCCGGTAGTGATCCTGCCGCATTCCGTTGTGGGCCATGCATCAGCCTGCTTGTCGCCCTGGGCACCCTCCTGCATCCTCCAGCTCCAGCCCACGCTGAGACCACATCGAGGCCTGTGCGTTGAGCCCCACACAAGAGCCCTGACACGGGCAACGCAGAGATGAGGGAGATTGCTCTTCAGGAGGGGGCAAAGACAGCGCCGCTCCTTCACCCGGAGGAGGGCTGGACGGAGAATAGTCTATTGCATTTTCTTTTTTTATTGTGTTTTCAACTCGGAGTATTGCCTCCTCCTGGGCGTTGGCACACGGCACCTCTCTGGCAGACATCTGTCAAGCTGCAGGCTGGGCAACACCTAAACCCTTCTTGAGTTTTTACAACCTTCATGTAGAGCTGGTTTCTTCCCATGTTTTGGGTAACAGGTAAGTGGTCAGAAGGACTGGCTCAGTGTCATGCTTGCTGCGCCATTCCCCCTCACATGGGGATGTGAGCGCCTTTATACTCTTAGTAGATTTCCCTGGCTGGTGAACCCTGGTCAAGCATCCTCCAGCACCCTCGGCAGTCAGACTTAGTGGAGCACTCTAACGCCAGGGCCAGTGTTAGCATGCCCGGAGTCCCGGTCAGCCCCTGTACTGGGCTAGGTGTCCATATGTCTTGATTCCCTACGGGTAATCCCATATGTGTATTCTTCCACAGTAAGATTTCCCTCTCTGTAAACCTGTGTCTTCCCTTGACAGACCTGCTCTGTCAGTCTCTTCTGGCAGTTGTTCCATCCCTACTCTTGCAGCACTACAGGTTTGTGACAAGTGTTCAGGTTGTGGTGTTTTTCATGGACCCCATATGTCGTTCAACATAACTCGTAGTGACTGACAGATTTTTATAGCCGTTTTCTCTTAAACTCAGAGATGATTTTCATAGCCGTTTTCTCTTAAACTCAGAGATGATTGGCCTCCAAAGGGAGACCCCATACGATGTTCAACATAACGTCTCCATTTCCTCCATCAGGAAACAAGGGGTTACGTATGTAACCAAGATGATTTTTATCTATTTCTGTCAACATAAAAATATTATGTTTAATAATAATAAATATTAATAATTATAAATAAGTCATAAAAATGTTATAATGGAAATGAACTTAATGTTCTTCAATAAGCTTCATTTTATTTAGATTTATTTAAAATAATATTTTTATCTTTTGATTTTGTGGTGAAATGTGACCTGGGCATGTTTTTGTAAGCATCAGCCTTATTGTGGGTCTGTGAGTAAAGGGCTGAACAATAGATGTGTGGGTGAGCGCTAGCGTTAGCACTCACTGGTGTCATCTCACACTTAAGACATACTGCAAGCACTTTATTTGCTTTTGGCTCAACTTGCCAGTACCAATTTCAAGAAGAAAAAGCTCTGTGAGCAGGGTGGGTGGAATGGGTGCCAGGAGACAAAAGGAGGAGGTCGGAAAACATGCCCCAGACAAAAGGCTAGGAGGCTCACCCGCTTCTCGGGGACAAAAGTTTAGGGAGAAAAAACCTGAGGGAAGGCCATGAAATCCTCCCGATACAAGTGCAATCAAATAGCCTGTCTTCCCACGGAGATTTACAGTACGAGTACTCTTCAAACACAGCAGGGATGATGGGAATAAAGACAATAGGATAGTGGACAAACACAGAAAGCAGAGACTGTTAGCTTCTCTCAAGCTGCTGCAAGCTTTCTAATGTCCTTCTGGCAAAGTCAAGATGCATAAATCCATGTAACTTACCTTTTAATTTTTAAATTCAAAAAAAAAAAAAAAAAAACACTGATAACAAATCAGCATATTAAAATTATTTTAAATTGCAATAATATTTTAAAATAAAAATCAAATCAAATTAATGTTTAAAAATATGCTCTTAAATGCATTATTAGAGTTTAGCAATAAATACATTTATAAATGTCACTTGTTTTAATAAATAATATGCTCATGTAAGGTAAATTTTGTAAGGTAAAATATTCTGCTTAATAACCTAGAAACTTTAAGCAAAAACTGGAGCATGAACTTGAGTTTGACAAAAGTAAAACCACACTCAAACAGACACACAGAGATAAATCTCCCCCTCACAACACTGCAACTACGGTATTATGAAGAAATTTCTATTCTTCCTAGAACCCTACATAAACAAACTGCAGTTTGTTCCAAAAAAAAGGCGATATGTACGCCAAAAGAGAATAGAAGAGAGCAGAGGAGGATAATAAGAACAAAAGGAGAGGAAACAGATGGTTCTTATATAGATGTGTGTTTGCGTGTGCCTCGACTCATGTTACACTCGCTCTGGGGAACTCTGGCTGTAGGTTGTCAAAACTAATCATGAAAAACTTTTGATAAATACATGAAATGAGAATAACATTTTTTAGTCCTATCAGCAAATTCTTTTGAGGACAATCCAAAAGTTCCGGTAAAGGAAGATGGAGATAACAAGTCTAAGACGTCTCAGTCAACAGCTAACCTTTCTTATACATAACATGTAGTGTTACAGTAGTGTTCCTTCAAGATTAAATATACGATAAATCCAATATCCACGAGTTAATGGGGAATTAAAATGTTATTGTACACTAGATTAGGGGTGCGCGATAAATATCGTACGCAAATCCACGTTCATTATCAGCGTTTATTTGCGCAGCTAGTCAGTTAACAACAGCTCCGTGAAGTAACAGCTGCTCTATGTGAAATCACGCACCTGATGGAATTTACCGCTGATTAGAGAACCGGCTTTACTGACGAGATGTGCATTAATTATCGTACAATATTAATCACGCACCCCTACACTAGATTATACAACACAGAGCTATATTTATTTCTTATGTTGCTTCAACACATGCTATAGTTTGTTATATGAGAAAGCAAACCATTCTGGTGAAAAAAAAAAAAACGGAGGCTGTGATCATTTATGTCGTACATATCCGCTGACTCTTTGTTAATTAAGAATGAGCCTGAATGGGTGTTTAAACTGTTATCTTCTGATGATTATTCGTGCGGCTCTTGTTTGCCATACAGTTTAACTGTTTTTGCTGTTTGCATGAACATAAATAGATTTTTTCAAAGACTGTTGAAAATACAAGACTTTCTTCTTCCAGTTGGTGGTGCTACTTTTCTTCCATGACCCATAACAGCTACATCAATGTGATCAGCCGAAAAGGCCAAACAATTGGGTGTAGTTTAATGTGAATTACACAATGAATGTAGAAGATATGAGACACTGCCTGTTTACAAGTCAAAAATGTCTGACTTGTTGGGTGGAGCTAATGTATGTGGGGGTGAAAGTTGTCTGACTTGATGAGACCTATATATGTTTCCAGCTTGGTGAACATAGCTGAAAAGGTATGCACAATAGACTTCCCTGAATATGCCCATATTCTAGGTGGCGCTATTGAGTTCACTGTTCACAAACATCTATGAACCTTTGCCAAGCCATTAAAAGAGATAACTCTTTTAAAGGTGTGTAAAGGATCATGGAGCATGACAAGTAACTCAAAAGACATGATCAAACATGAAAAGGATAATGTGTTTAATGTGTTGTCAAAAATCCATTAATATTTCAAATCAGTAGTTTGTTGTTGTCATTACAAAAACATCTGAAGTAATTTAGAAAAAAGTTTGCTAAAAGTTCTTTATTCCCTCCACCAGTCCGTGGCACTACAACCATTACCAACACTATCCACATTAAAGTGAAAAGCACACAAATCAGCATGTGTTTCCAATTTGCAGTAAATCACATGATGCACACAGAAGATAAAGGTCACTTCCTGCTTCATGGTTTTGATGCTTATTTATTGCATCACCTTGGCAACACCGTTCGAGATATCAAAAAATCCTCCACAATTTAACATCTTCAGTGTCTTGGCATGATTGTGCTGAAGTTTGGTGCCATTTACATGAATCCCCTAGAAGGGTCTTTTCGAATCAACAGCATGCCATTTTCAAACCATCCAAAATGGCCAACTTCCTGTTGGGTAGAGCTAAAACAGTTAATAGGAAATTTGTTTGTCATGAAGATGGCAATGTTCCTATGAAATTTTGTTACGATCAGACAAAGTCTGTGGCAACCATGAATAAAGTTTGAAATTGTAGAGGGTGCTAAGGAGCCCCATGGCCACACCCAAAATCAAATGACCACAGAATTGCTGCTCAGTTTCTAGGTATATGAGTTTTCGGACTAGGGGGCGCTGTGGAGCCGATGAGGCGCATCTCTCCAAAATTGCACTATTTAATCAAAATATGTCCAAGTTGTTGCAGAAAGACTAAATGAAAGGGTCTCAAACAGAGTTTAGCATAAAGCTAACCCATTTTCTTGCTCTACTCTAGAGCCATGGTGATAGTAGAGTACACTTTGGTAAATGACAGAATAAGTCAATGTGGTTACACAAACATCATCAACAGAAATTAATTGTTTTAGTGTGTGTGCAAGCATGTGTTCAACTAATGATGGAAAAGAGGTCAGTCAATCCACTGAATGAAAAAATGATGATGATAAAACAACTGGCTTTAGTGACTTTTAGGCAAATAAATGCCACATAAACAACATCACAATTCAGTTAATGTCTTAAGATCAATGCCTAGCATTTCCCACCAAATCAGAGCTCATTTGTTCCTGTCATACATGAAGAGAACTGCTTCATCTTTCCAGCAGAAACTGTTTTCATCTTTTCTGTTATCCATCTATATTTACAGGTTTTTTATCAAATAAATGCAGCCTAGTGAGCAGGAGAAACTTCTTTAAAAAATATTTAAATTATTGCCAAATGCAAACTTGTGTATACAGTTATTCTGATCCAAAATCCTTCCACAAGGTTTTGTCCTACAACCCACCCAGTGCCAGAGAGGCATGAGGAGAAGCAAGAAGTTAATTAAATTAATCTGAGATTGAGAGATCGGATCATCAAACAGAACTGAAGCTAGATGATCTCTGAACCGACCCCTTCTACACAGGGAAACCGACAGGCTCCGACTGCTCTATGAACAACTGACAGGCACTGAGAAGCACAAAAGCGGGGTTGTGAAAGCTCAGCAGAAAGAGTGTAAGTGGAGAGAAATGCTCAGATAGCCTTCCCACCGCAGAACTGCTGATGCCTCATTCAGAGGTCACCCTGAAACTAATGAGAAGAAGTGCTGGAGAGACTACGCCATTAAAACATCACTCAGCATAAAACACTGCCAAGAGGAATCCTCTACAAAAATGAGAAAAATTAATGAAGACAAATAATTATGAAGACATATAATTAAAGAGCAATGCAATGAAACACCGAAACACATTCCTAGTGAAGCTGCTCATAAACAATTAGAGCTGTGTCTTAAAGGAACAGTTCGCCTGAAAATGAAAATCATTTTGTTATTTATTCATCCTCGTTGCTTCAAACCTGTGTAATGTTATTTTTATATTCATGTTTTGAAGAACTGTTGCGCAGCTCTTGCCATCTGATCTCACATACTGGAAAAAAAACTGAAACTGAACTGAAATCGAACTGATTAAACACTGATGATTCTGCTTCCTTTTGAAGCTCATGTCTAGTCCTAGTCCTTATCTTGTTCCCTAGGAACTGTTGTTGTATAGCAAGAGTTGCATAAATATTCTTCAAAACCCATATTTATATTTATATTAAGCTCAATATAAGGAAAAATGAGCAAGCATGTTTAGAACAAGAATAACTAAATAATGGCCTATTTTTCAAAATAAATAAATAAATAAATAAAAATAAGAAAACAATAGTTTGATTAATTATTCTTTTAATTATTGTTATTCTTTTTTCCTTTAATGCAAGTCAGTGAGACGTTTGTCTGTTTTATCGTCTGCCAGAAACGAGTTTAATATTTGCTAAGTGTGTTATATTGCTTACATTCATTTCATATGTTATATAATTATATATTTTATATATTTATCCATATAATTGTAATGTATTTATAATATATATAATTCATTACGGATATAAATTCAAGTAATTTATTTAATTAAATATTTTAAATCAAAGTGTAACACTTTTTAAGTGTTATAATTTACTTAAATGTAGCATAATTAATACTATTATTGTATAATTAAATAAAAAGACAAAATTATATTAGTGCGGTCAAATGATTGTGATAATGATAATCACAATTAACCGTTCGACAGCACTAAATTATATATTTTAAATAAATATGGACACACACACACACACACACACACATGATGAGATATTGTCTATATGTCTGTATGTATACATGTATGCATGTATGTGTGTATCTGATTTATATTAAATATGATTTAACTAAAGGGTGAACATTCTTACCTGGAAAAGGTGTTTCTTGCATAGTGCATGATGCTGTCGAAGTCATAGACCTCTCCGAGTGAGTCCACATCAGCAGGCTCCATCTTCAGGAAGTTGTACTCCTGTCCTATGAGACCAAACCGAGAATGAGACTCAGACAGGAAGTGATCTCACCAGTGAGAGCCCATCCAGACAAAAGATCAATCATTACATTATCACTGTGAGGATTATTTCATTACTATGTCACTATCATACTTCATATTTGTCATTATGTCAGAGAGTATGTTCAGTAAAACAGAGCTTTGCTTGTCCAGCATGCATTGGGAAAATTCCCAAGTATTCCTGGGTGGTTCACATGGCAACACCACAAGCTCTAAAGCACATTTCCTGTTTACTGGCAATTATTATTATGAAAGACATCCCAATAATGTGCTTCAAAATATTTAACTTAATACAAAGGGCAAAACACTTACAAATAATATTTGTATAGTCTCTATCATCAGTGAATTTCTCAAGTCGCAGACGTTATTTATGAATCTTCCCTCTCTGCCGAGAATTATTCTGTGCTATATAATGAGTCTGTAATGAGCTCCATTTGTACAGACGTCTAACGACGGCCATTATTTCAGCATATCTTGTTCATTAATGCTGCCTAAAAGGTGTGAAAAATGTCGGGCTCTTCATCAGACGGATCTTGGAGGCACAGCTGGTCGGAAGTCAAAATATGCCACGGTTGAGATATTTCTAGACGCACAGGGGCCTCGCAAATATTTGGACACTTCATTCACACTTAAAACGGCTGAACTTTGCTGCATTGGATCTAAAATACCATAAACAAATGGCTTCTGCAAACAAACGCTAGGGTTTCTCCTTGAAGGCTTTTCATAAGCTGGTGTTTGGTGATTTTTTAGTGGATGTGTGACATCAGTTCTTTCAGAGGAACCACAGCGAATCACATCCTCTATCAACACGATCAACTAATGCTTCAAAATCGCAAAGTGGCACAAGATTTTATTGTGTTTTATGTATCATATAAAACAGGACAGTGTGTTAAGTAACACTTCACTTAAAGCCTTTAAATATAATGCATTATGAAAGTAGTTTTAATGCATTATTTATGCACCTTATAATGATTTATACAATACATGTATAAATTCCCTCAGGCAATCCATCTAATGAACAATTGATAAAAACTGTGGAACTCACTACACTATTTATTAGGGATGTCCCGATCAGGTTTTTTTGTCCTCGAGTCCGAGTCCGAGTCATTTGATTTTGAGTATCTGCCGATACCGAGTCCCGATCCGATACTTATAATACATAAAAAAAAGAATAAAGAAGAGCGAAAAAACAGATCCAGGATCTTCAATAAATTACATTTTGAAATATATTCAAATATAAAATAGCTATTTTAATTAGGCTAGTAAAAATATTTCAAAATCTTACTGTTTTGCTGTACTTTGGATCAAATAAATGCAGGCTTGGTGAATAGAAGGGACTTCTTAAAAAAAAAAAAAAAAAACCTTAACAAGCTTACTGTTCAAAAACTTCTGACTGTAGTATAGGCAACTTTATTTTTTCTCTAATTTCTAGCTTTTAATTGGCTTAAAAATCTATAAATGCTGGACAATAACAAATAATAATGATTTGTTTATATACTACAAGCACTGTTTATCACATAATAATGCAGAATAGTTTCTATACTGTAATAAATACTGTCAATCAGCACTGCATTTTTCATACTTTATTTATCACCTGCTGGAGATGACTTGAAGAACAATTTATTGTCGTGATCGTATATTAACGTCTTCGTGTTTGCATATGTTTCTGTTTTCCTGTGAGCACCACAGCATAGCTGGACGCTTTTGTCCATATTAGGAAAATATACTGATATCAGCGCGAGAGCGCGCTCCGGCTTCGAGTATGAATGAAACACACACTGCATGAGAGTTTAGCGCTCTGTGATGTTCATCTCGCTGTATCCTGAGTCCGAATGAAATATCAGGTCATGCGTAAACTATCATGTCTCTTTGAGTTTGAATCTATATTTATTCACACCAGCTCTTGAAATCAAAGTGATGTCATGCCGCACGCGTTGCTGTTTCTGTGTGGAGTCAAAAGGGTCTAACTCTGTGCCACCGCATAACAAAAGATGTGTTAAAAATTAATGAGAATATATATATATCCGAGTCCTGATCGGGAGGTAACGTCCGATTCCGATCGAGTCTGAAACCACGCGATCGGGCCCGATTTCCGATCACGTGATCGGATCTGGACATCCCTACTATTTATATTTATATATACATACACGTATTTATCTAACACACATACTTAGCATACACTTAAATTTTTTGCACATAATATACCAGTACATACATAATGCTCATTGTAATATACCTGACATACATTGTCAATTTGTATATTTTCGTTTCTTACCTACCTATTTGTATTTTTTTTATTTTTTATTCCATTTTGTGTTTTTTGTTCTGTCACTGTCATTATGTTGCACTGCGGAGCTTCTGTCACGAAAACAAATTCCTCATATGTGTGAACATACCTGGCAATAAAGCTCATTCTGATTCATTCTGATTCTGATTCTAACCACAGATATAATACAATATAATACTCATTTATTCATCGTTACACATTTAAAAGCATTGTGCATTAAAACACATGACAAACAAACCTTCACATATTCATTTTAATTTTGGCTACAATTATTTATGAAAAGATTTTGTTATGCATTACAACCTGGATTATGACTACCTTTATAATGCATTACACACAAAGACGTTAAGTAAGGAGTTATCCTGTGGTATGTTTCTTTAAAATAAATGCCATTTACTGTGATATTTTCCTGTCAAAAGCTATTTTTAGGTGTTTTCTTGAAGGGAATCATTTTATTTATTCACCTTCACTGCTCCAAATCCATGTGCTGTTGTTGTTGTTATTATTATTATCATTTACTGCAATACAAAAAATGACATTTTTAAAGAATTGTTATGCAGCTCTTTCCATATAATGCATTAGTGATAATAGCGATTAGGACTTGTCAATCTTCAAAAAAGACAAAAAATACACCAATAAAGCTAAATACAATAGCTCATGCAAATCTTGCTATATTCCTGCGCTCACATTATAGAACAGACGGAAATTCAGTTAACTAAACACTGATAACATAGTGATTAAATAGTCTTTCTGAAGCTCTAGTTCTAGTTCACTATGAACTGTTGTAATATTGCAAGAGTTGCAGAAATATTCTTCTAAAGTTATACTTCCATTACATGAATATTGAAGCAAACTGGTTTGGAAAGAGAGTGAGCAAATAATGAACTATGTGGTGTGATATTTTGCCATCAAAAGCACATTTATGATTGTCTTAAGTGGCGATATGTTTTAGGCAACTGTATTTTAATCACACTGTTGCAACCAGGAGTCAGGGGTTATGAGTTCTGAGTTAAAAGTAGCAAATGTTGCCCAGCATTGATCCGAAATGAGCGCAGCGGTGGATTGGTGCTGAGCTCAGCAGTCAAGAATTTGTTTTATAAAGTGGGCCGTGTCGTTCCAAGCAAATGCGGTAACTGCTGCTTCCATGAAAACGGGCACAAAAGCATCTTTAATGCTTGTTGTTGACCTCACTTTTCTATGCATTATCATGAGCTTTAGTTAGTAATACATGTCATGTAATCTGTGCAGAGACCTTTGATATCGTATCTGATTCTTGAATCAAATCACTTCACACACATGTGAGTAACATTTTGCTGCTGTTGTTTTCCTACCTGGCTGAATGTTGTCCCGTATGATGCTGACATGATCGTCTCTGTCGGGTCGCGTGTGCTCATGCCAGAATCCGATCACGTGACCGAGCTCGTGCACCACAATCCCAAACTTATCACAGTTCTTCCCGATGGATATGGCCTGTGGACCCCCTCCTCTCCGGCCCACATACGAGCAGCACCTGCAGAGTTCATATTACCAGTAACGCTTGATTAATATCTCAGCATTCCACTGATCACAAAAATATAAAGAAAATAAACTATAGCATGTGGTTGAAATCACTGTCATTATCTGTCGGTCATTTTTTGTCATAGTTTTCAAGACATGTATTTTGTGTATTAAGATGACTGGATAAATATCACAAAGAAATGTCTGGGTTATATTTCACCCCAAAAACATGTATTATAATTTGCACATGTTATTAATGATTTTATATTTATTATATTAATTCATATTTATTCATCATAAATCTTAATTAATTTTAAAACATTTTAGCTACATTATAATTATATAGAACTCATATTCCATGTATAATTAATTATTTGATTTAATACATATTTAATTTAATTTATTTTATTAATGAGCGCTTAAAAAAATATATTTATATATATATATTGCATTTATTTAATTGTATTTATTTATTTTACACACACACACACACACACACACACACACACACACAAATGGATAAATTTTATAAATGACACTACAATGTGCTTAAAATATTTAATATAATAAAAAGGGTAAAACATTGTTACAAATAATATTTTATAGGCTATACCATTAGTGAATTTCTAAAGTCACAGACAACGAAAATTACTGATTATAAATGTAATTAACTATTGAACCAATTTTTCGGACCATTCATATTTTTGCATTATTTTCTTGTAAATTAAGCATGTTTTCCACACACACACACACACACACAAATAAAATAAAATCCTGTAAAATAACGACAAACCTATTTCAAAAATAGCTTTGTTTTCTTTATCCCAAACCTTTTCAATTTGAGTCAAACACTGTTCTTCTGTACTTGTATCAAGTAATATGTTTATGTAAAAACTGGCCTTTTTTCTCTACTCTACAACACACAAGCAAGCGAAGTCCAAATCTGAAACGAAACATGGCGTGAAATCGAACAAAATGTCACGCATCATTTGTTTTGTAAGTTTGCTTAGAACTACATGTTGCAAAATCCACAGAGAAACAGGAGTCTGTGTGCGGAGTCACAGCGGTAAGACACACACCAACACACTAAACACACAATCAAACGATCCCTTTCTCAAAGCGCTGGGATATGTGGGAGAAAACTGCTGAGAGCTCGCTTGCCTGCGATCCGCACACACATCCGAAGCCACATGTGCAGCCTGTGTGGTGCAAAAGATCAGGCTTTAATTACGAGGCAGCCAGCGGCTCGCTTCAGAAACTCTGCCTTGAACTTTGCACAGAACAACAGGAATCGCCTGAACACACACACACACACACACAGGGGCTCATCAGAGCATGGCTTACCCATTGGCAACTACTGCTTCATGTAAAGAGGAATAAATCCTAATGTTTCATCACCTCCACACACAGACTGAGTGTTTGTGTGCCCATCATGGCCTGCAGTGGGACATAAAGGCCCCCTGTACTTTCACACAACTGAAAAGCCTGGCAAAGCCTGCAGATGGCTATATTTTCAGAAGTTTCCACTCTGCTTAAACAGTGAGAAATCAAACAGTCTGTTACATTTGTCTCTCTCTCTGACTTTCTTTCTTCGTTTGTAAACAAGTCCACTGAGGAAATCATTGGTTTAGTTTTGTATTCGTCTCACTTATAAATTTGGGCAGTATGAGATATTGTATACTCTGGATAATTTCCCAAAGGAAACTTTCATTGCTCAGATGCCAGACGTTATTTATTGCTCTTTAATAGACGTTTCATTTCAGGTATCGCCTTTGTTTCTCGTGAAAGTCACTAGACTTAAGTGTGACAGTGTAGAGCCGATAGTTTAGTATTATTACATCTAGACTAATAGAATATAAATAACACAGCTCTCTACTATAGTAGTAGTATAAATAATATAATTAGTTTAAACTTGTATTAATATAATAAAAGTGTGCATTACAAGATTTTTACAGTATTAACTGTGTATTGATAATTTGCTTTTGTATCCATTAAATGTTTTATGACATTGATTTTGTTTTATGACAGTGGCATTGTTAACAATTATCTTTTGAGATACTATTACAGAATATTCTGTAATCATTTTAATTAGTTTGCGTTTATTTTTATTTTAAGTTTAGTTCAAGTTTTAGTAATTTAGTTAATATTTTTTTTAGCTTTTAGTATTTCAGGAGGTTAAGGAGCTGGCTGTCTGGTGCAGTCTTTACAACCTGGAGCTGAACACGCTCAAAACAGTGGAGATGATCGTGGACTTCAGGAGAAACCCCCCTGCACTCCCCCCACTCACCATCATGAACAGCACTGTGACTGCAGTGGAGTCATTCAGGTTCCTGGGCACCACTATCTCTCAGGACCTGAAGTGGGACATTCACATTGACTCCATTGTGAAAAAGGCCCAGCAGAGGTTGTACTTCCTTCTCAAGCTGAGGAAGTTTAACCTGCCACAGGATCTGCTGAAACAGTTCTACTCCACCATCATCGAATCCATCCTCTGCACTTCAGTAACTGTCTGGTTCAGCTCAGCTTCTAAATCTGACCTCAGAAGACTACAGAGGGTAGTCCGGACTGCTGAGCGAATCATCGGTACAACCCTCCCTTCTATTCAAGAACTGTACTTATCCAGAGTGAGCAGAAGGGCCTGGACCCCTCACATCCAGCACACTCCCTCTTTGAACTGTTGTCATCTGGTCGACGCTACAGAGCACTGAGCATCAGAACGACCAGACACAGGAACAGTTTCTTCTGTTACACACACACACACACACACACACACATACACACACACTTTGTTACTGTCATTCTGTTACACACACACACACACACACACACACACTTTGTTACTGTCATTCTGTTACACACACACACACACACACACACACACACACACACACACACACACACACACACACACAAACACACTTTGTTACTGTCATTCTGTTACACACACACACACACACATAAACACACACTTTGTTACTGTCATTCTGTTACACACACACACACACTTTGTTACTGTCATTCTGTTACACACACACACACACACACACACATACACACTTTGTTACTGTCATTCTGTTACACACACACACACACACATACACACACACACTTTGTTACTGTCATTCTGTTACAAACACACACACACACACACACACACACACTTTGTTACTGTCATTCTGTTACACACACACACACACACACACACACACTTTGTTACTGTCATTCTGTTACACACACACACACACACTTTGTTACTGTCATTCTGTTACACACACACACACACACACACACACACACACACACACTTTGTTACTGTCATTCTGTTACACACACACACACACACACACACACACATACACACACACACACACACTTTGTTACTGTCATTCTGTTACACACACACACACACACACACTTTGTTACTGTCATTCTGTTACACACACACACACACACACACACACACACTTTGTTACTGTCATTCTGTTACACACACACACACACACACACACTTTGTTACTGTCATTCTGTTAAACACACACAAACACACACACACACACACTTTGTTACTGTCATTCTGTTACACACACACACACACATACACACACACACACACTTTGTTACTGTCATTCTGTTACACACACACACACACACACACACATACACACACACACACTTTGTTACTGTCATTCTGTTACACACACACACACACACTTTGTTACTGTCATTCTGTTACACACACACACACACACACACACACACTTTGTTACTGTCATTCTGTTACACACACACACACACACTTTGTTACTGTCATTCGGTTACACACACACACACACACACACTTTGTTACTGTCATTCTGTTACACACACACACACACACACACACACACACACACACTTTGTTACTGTCATTCTGTTACACACACACACACACACACACACTTTGTTACTGTCATTCTGTTACACTGTGGAAGCCTCTGTCATGAAAACAAATTCCTTGTACTTGTAAACATGCCTGCCAATAAAAGCTCATTCTATTCTATTCTATTCTATTCTATTTATTTTTAATATTATTTAGAATTTTGTAGCATATTTTAGTGAATTTGGGCAAATTTAGAGACACTGTTGACATTTCTTCTTCATCTATTGAATCAGTCATATTTGTTTTGTTCTATGTTTATGTTTATGTTTAAGCATGTTTATTTTTGGAGATAAGGACATCAAGCTTTAGTAAATCTAATCTTTTTTTATGACTTCAAGAAAATAAAGAAGAAAAACCTACAATATTTTCAATAATATTCGCAACAAATTCCCATCTTCCCACCTCCTGGGTATCCTACCATGCCATAATAACAATGTTAAACGAAATAAGGGATCTACTTTTAAGTAAAAGATTGTGTAACTATACGCTTCAAACAATATTTAATTTTTTTCAAGGTGCATGTTTTAGTTGAACTGTTTGTAGCATAACTGTTATTAAAAGAGTTCATATTCTACACTCCTGTAAATCTTTTTTTTTTTTTTTGGTCGATTATACTCTCAATTAAGGTTTCTTGCACCAAAAAACGCTCTGTTTTTTATGACCCTCCACCCTCTCTGTGCACCTCAGAAATTAACAGACTTTTTCCATACTAAGACTTTCATATGGAAACAATTTTATAAATGACCAACATATGTACAATCATACATGTGAATAAACATATTGTATAATCATTCATCACGACAGCCCGAGATGCTGAACACTGAATATGTGTTGATATTCCAAGCCAGAGGTTTATTGTCATTCATGATGATTTCCACACAACTTTCGCGAAATATTCTGTGAGGTCTGTGGACGAGCTTCGAGTGGTGAACATTCGTCAACCGCACGTTTCAAAAGAGCAAAATAAATCCTGCTTTCCAGCAGACAGAAGCAGCTTGAGCAAAACCGACGTGCAAACACGGCATCCCAGGGTCTGATTGGTCTCCAACGGATGTGACCGTCAAGCTGGGCTCTGAACTTCTGCCACGCTACTGAAGCATCTACAGGGAGCCATTGTGTACGGATAAAACACACATGTTCAGGTGACAGTCCCGTGGAGAACAGTGTCACACAGACGGCTGGTATTTCCTCAGCAAAGCATAGAGTAATCGCTCGATCAAGACACGAGAGCCCACACACACATAAACACACAAATCTGTCTGTTGGCACACAAAGCAGATAAGGGGAACAGAGGAACGGATCGGATGGAAAACCACTTGAGCGATAAATCAGGAACAGACCGAAAAGAAAGAGGAGAGAGTGAAAGAAAAGAGTGAAAAGCACAGGCTCCACATGAGGTTGATTCCTTCCTGGAAGAGTCAAAGGTTTGGTCGTCCTAGTGTGGAAACTCTCTCTCACACTGACACGGACACACACACACCTCCCTGTGAAGCGATCCGCTAACACACACTTACCCACACGGCCGGTAGGTGAAGACGATGTAGCTCTCCTCTGTTGTTCTCTCGATGAACGTCACACATGTGTGTTTTTCCCAGTGTCTCATGGCCTGTCTGAATATGGCTCTCTGGCTTCCTGTACAGCACACACACACACACACACACACACACGAGAGGGTGACCAAAGGTGCAGGTGACATCTGTGAAATTTTGGCGATTTTTGCACAGGCAAATTGACCTTTGTCTATTGTCAGTATTGTAGTGATGTCTGAGGCACAGCTCACAGAGAAGCCTCTTTGAAAATAAATCACTTTCTAATGGTCACTGCGGCAAATTTGCGTGACCAACTTGCATCGGTCGCAATATCTGCATAGGGAAATCTTGTGCGGAAATCCCATTTATGTGGATAAATCTTGAAATGACTTGATTTCGCCTGTAACAATTTGCCAAACAACGGTAAATGCAACTGCCCCTTTAAATCACAGCATGAGTAATTTTAACTATTTCCCTGCCAATATTTAACAGACTACGCTTCCCAGATATTGACTGGATTTTCCAGATTTCCGTGTTTTTACTGTTATACTGTAGGAGGTGCTATTACATCATTGATAAATGTATGTAATACATAATTAAGCAGAAGAATATGTAAAATAATGCAATCATTAAACATTAAACAGCATATAAATTGTCTTAAAAACTGTCTTAATGTTATTGAATTCAATGACAATCCAGGTAGTGGTTTAGGACTGTGAAGCTTTGAGGGTGTTGATGAAAGCTCCATCTATCTTTTGATCATAATTTTCTCAGTTTTTTGCTCAAAACGTTGCTTTGTTTCTTTATTTTTTGTTTTTTATGAAACTTGCCCATATTCAAGTGTTGATAAAAAAAAGACTGCATAAAGACTAAAACAATGGTGTTTTTTGTTGTTGATGTTTAAAAGCATTTCATGTTCAGATATTCATACAAAAAGAATATTCTGGAGGCCATGACATTTTTGTGAAAATGATCAAAAATGCAGGTAGTGACTGGCAACTACTTTTTTTTTTAAGGCTGGTGGGGAAAAAGTTAAATAACAATATTATAATATAAATCATAATATTGTGGTTTTCTGCACAAAGTCAACCAAAAAATGTTTTGTATTCAAATCACTTAGATTCAAAATCTAACTTAAACCTAGAAAATAAACAGAACATTTTACAACCCGAATTCCGGAAAAGTTGGGACGTTTTTTAAATTTTAATAAAATGAAAACTAAAAGACTTTCAAATCACATGAGCCAATATTTTATTCACAATAGAACATAGATAACATAGCAAATGTTTAAACTGAGAAAGTTTACAATTTTATGCACAAAATGAGCTCATTTCAATTTTGATTTCTGCTACAGGTCTCAAAATAGTTGGGACGGGGCATGTTTACCATGGTGTAGCATCTCCTTTTCTTTTCAAAACAGTTTGAAGACGTCTGGGCATTGAGGCTATGAGTTGCTGGAGATTTCCTGTTGGAATTTGGTCCCATTCTTGCCTTATATAGATTTCCAGCTGCTGAAGAGTTCGTGGTCGTCTTTGACGTATTTTTCGTTTAATGATGCGCCAAATGTTCTCTATAGGTGAAAGATCTGGACTGCAGGCAGGCCAGGTTAGCACCCGGACTCTTCTACGACGAAGCCATGCTGTTGTTATAGCTGCAGTATGTGGTTTTGCATTGTCCTGCTGAAATAAACAAGGCCTTCCCTGAAATAGACGTTGTTTGGAGGGAAGCATATGTTGCTCTAAAACCTTTATATACCTTTCAGCATTCACAGAGCCTTCCAAAACATGCAAGCTGCCCATACCGTATGCACTTATGCACCCCCATACCATCAGAGATGCTGGCTTTTGAACTGAACGCTGATAACATGCTGGAAGGTCTCCCTCCTCTTTAGCCCGGAGGACACGGCGTCCGTGATTTCCAACAAGAATGTCAAATTTAGACTTGTCTGACCATAAAACACTATTCCACTTTGAAATAGTCCATTTTAAATGAGCCTTGGCCCACAGGAAACGACGGCGCTTCTGGACCATGTTCACATATGGCTTCCTTTTTGCATGATAGAGCTTTAGTTGGCATCTGCTGATGGCACGGTGGATTGTGTTTACCGACAGTGGTTTCTGAAAGTATTCCTGGGCCCATTTAGTAATGTCATTGACACAATCATGCCGATGAGTGATGCAGTGTCATCTGAGAGACCGAAGACCACGGGCATCCAATAAAGGTCTCCGGCCTTGTCCCTTACGCACAGAGATTTCTCCAGTTTCTCTGAATCTTTTGATGATGTTTTGCACTGTAGATGATGAGATTTGCAAAGCCTTTGCAATTTGACGTTGAGGAACATTGTTTTTAAAGTTTTCCACAATTTTTTTACGCAGTCTTTCACAGATTGGAGAGCCTCTGCCCATCTTTACTTCTGAGAGACTCTGCTTCTCTAAGACAAAGCTTTTATAGCTAATCATGTTACAGACCTGATATCAATTAACTTAATTAATCACTAGATGTTCTCCCAGTTGAATCTTTTCAAAACTGCTTGCTTTTTTAGCCATTTGTTGCCCCCGTGCCAACTTTTTTGAGACCTGTAGCAGGCATTAAATTTTAAATGAGCTAATTAAGTGGATAAAAGTGTAAAATTTCTCAGTTTAAACATTTGCTACGTTATCTATGTTCTATTGTGAATAAAATATTGGCTCATGTGATTTGAAATTCCTTTAGTTTTCATTTTATTAAAATTTAAAAAACGTCCCAACTTTTCCGTAATTCGGGTTGTAGAATTCATTTAAAAAAAAGAAAAGCTATGAATAAAATGGCAAAAAATAAATAAATAAATAAATAAATAAATAACATCATAATAATTGTAGGTCACTAATTAAATAATTAATTTTGAAACATTAGCTGCGTCCCAATTAGCTTACTCATGCACTATATATTGTCGTTTTGTTGTATAAATATTGTGAGTAGTGTGTTCACACACTGAAAACTCAAAAACCAAAACGTGCACTTTTAATACCCGAATGATGCATTTAATTAACAAATTAAAAAAAAAAAGTTGTGGAAAATTGGACACTGTCACAACCTTAATTATATAGCACGAGGGGGAGGGGCTATCAGACTGATGCTGATTGACAAAATAACCTCTTATATATTTTACACACTACACAGTTGAGTACATACTGCATAAGTGCATATAGCAGTACATCATTTGGGACGCAGCTATTGACATCATGTGACTCTCATCATGTGACTCTCATCATGTGACGGTCAGATTCCAGACTTGATTCCACTGAAGCACGAGACGTTCGTTGGATCATTTTCGAATCATGCCGGAGACCACGATCATAAGGTTTTGCATATCAACCTTGCACATTTATATTTTATATTATATTTGCACATTCACATAGTTTTGACTGAATTGGGAATAATTATAATTTAAATAGATATTTAAAAATTCTGTAGTGTAGTGTAGAGTTGCACCAGTAATGTCATGCACCTTTTGCTGCCTTATGCAAGATAACACACGACCAAAACAAAACACCTTTTCACCTTTGTATTAATTTAAAAGTAAAGCAGTTCTTTTAACTGCTTTTTTGTTTCCACAAACAACTTTTGAGTTCCACAAAGTCAAACAAATGGAGTGACACGAGGTTAGACTGACCGATTTCAGACACATGAATGTGTGATTTCTTCCACAAACATGTTTTTCCTACAGTACTATAATCATGCAACTTAATAACCAAACAGATGTTATCGATCACATGCTGCTCAAACTGAAACATGAAAAGCTCTGCATGATTGCATGACTTACCGCTGAAGTTCCCGCTGATGACGTAAGGAATGACGCCCTCGGGCCACACCCTCTCAGGTCTGGACGTCGCTGCCCTCTTCCTGCGATGGGTTCCCCGACTGGACGCCGTATCGTTTGTATTCGTCTCATTGTTAAGTGAACCTACCATTACCAACACCAAATGAAGAGAAACCAAAACGGTCAGTCTGGATCCTCATCATCACAAGTTTCAGAGAAAGAGAGATTACACATCATCTTCCACATCTTACATTTACGTTTAAATACATAACCCACATTTGCAAAATTGTAAGAGCCTTTTCCACTAACATCTGGCAACCAGAATCAATCCGAATACTTTGTGTTCATTTTAAACTACTGTTTTATTATTTAAAACTTGATCATTTCTTTTAAATGAAATGTTTGATCTATATCAAAAGAGTCCAAATACATTTTTGTGGCCAACGTATGTGCCATTGACATATATGAGACTTCAAATCATCTACTGAGCTCAACGGTAACCACTAACTCAAATCTGTTCATATTCTGTTATAACACAGCATGTTTTTTTTCTATTGTTTTGAATGCTAACTCCTACACACAGACTGGACTCTACTATATATAGCAAAACAGACTTGTCTTATCTGACGTTGAATTCTGTCCCTTGTTCACGTGTCTTTATCATCTCATGTTTTTCCCCTCCTCTGTAAACTTTACTTCCTTCTGGGGTGAAAATATCATGAAACTAATGGCTAATTATGAGGAAATTTGCTTTCATTTTGTCAAATCCCAATTGTAATGTGTTGTTGTGTTTGGGAATGTGGCAACTGTTTCTCGACAGGCTTTTCTCTGTTGGTTTAAAAATATATGGCTTCAAGTTCTCTTCCTGAGTTTCTGACTGCCAATTAAGCCTGGCACAAAGTGGATATAAAGCAGGCCCATGCACTCACACTCACACACACTTACCCGTACCTGTGTGATTCAGAATTGTGACCGTTCTCTCTGCTAAATTCACAATGCGGTCCACTTTAAACATGCGCATATCTTCCTCATCCAGCGCGATGTCTCCGAGATAAGCAACTGAAACAAACATAAAGGAGAGTGATTTTTATTTCTCATGCAACAGTTATATAACAATTCATTTCAGAAATTTCTCAAGGAATGCCTATGTAACACATCACTTAGAAAAAGGGACAGATTCTGTGGATCCTAGGTCGACTATAGAACAAAAATTGGTTTTAAAACAAACAAATTAATCAAAAATATATCATATGCATCATATACCCTACCAATTTAAAGTGGCAGTAACAATATTTATTTATTTAGAAATTTAAACATTCATTCAGCAACATTAAACTAATCAAAAGTGGGGAAAAAGATAATGTTACAAAAATTATATTTCAAATAAATGTTATCCTGTTGTAAAAATTATATATATATATATATATATAATTTTTACAACAGGATAACATTTATTTGAAATATAATTTTTGTATGTATGTATGTATGTATATACAAATATACATATATATATATATACATACATATACACATATATACACACACATATATATATATATATGTATATAAAATGCATCACAGTTTTCACAAAAAAAATTAAACCTTGATAATAACAATAAATGTTTCTTGAGTGGCAAATCAGCACATTACAATGATTTCTGAAGGACCGTGCGACACTGAAGACTGTGAAGAAAATTCAGCTTTGAATCAAAGTAATCAATTAGATTGTAAAATGTATTCAAATAGAAGACAGTTATTTTAAATTGTAATACAATTTCACAATATTACTGCATTTATATCAAATAAATACCGCATTTACTTGCTTAAAATTAATTCAATAATTTGTACTTCAAATTACTGTAAGCCTTTTCACATCATTTACATTATTTGTGCATTTATTTATGCAAGCTAATTCATGAGGTTTGTAGCGGATGGTGTGAAATCGAATTCCTTGTGTAGGTTTTTTAAAGAGGGGCGCACATCTATCAGTTTCTTCAAACAGTTATTTCAAAACAACCCCCTACAAGCTTTCAGGGTCCAGCGAGCTGATAGACAGCTCATCAATTTTTAATGGTCATCTACAATGCCATTTATAGCTGGGGTCATCACTCGTGCCACGATAAATAAATCATCCATCAAAAGAGGGAAGCTGATTAGCATTGGGAAGCTAAGTGAGCGACTGCACGCCTCTAATGATCTACACAACAGGACTCTGCTGACCTGCATGGGAATGGATGTGTTGGTAGAGATTCATCAGCTCGTCAGGGACTAATTGCATCTTTAGAAGCTTTGCCACTTGGAGTAGGATTGAGAGCATCTTCAGTTTTGAAGGCAGCTATTTAACACAAGTGTGCAACTATGAATAAATGAATTATAATTCAACGGAAGCATATTCTTCACATTTGTGGCATTTCTTTTTGGTTTTCCCTGAAGTTCACTTTTAAAATGCTTTCAAACCTGAGTCTGTTTCTGAGAAAAACGTTTGAGTAATTGTAATGTTTGTGGATGGATGGAAAATATAGATGGATGATGGATGGATGGATGGATGGATATTAGGAATGTTGAATATTTATAAAGCTATAAATATATACAATTAAGAAAGAAATACATTAATTTAGTAATTCTAATATAACAATTATATAAAAAAGTATTTATTTTTTTTATTATTCAAATATATATATATATATATTATATTAAAAATATATATAAATTATATATAAAATTGTACTTTGTATTCGGTTCATGGTGTATCATTTTAACTATACAGTTGTTAGACACATATATACATAACCTTGAAAAGAAAATGCCATTTAATAATCTGATTTAAATTTATATTGCATTTTCCCCGCAATAAAGTGAAGATTCTTTAAAGCAGTTTTACAGAAAACATCGCTTTACAATTCCCAGCGAGCAAGAGAGAGATGACAGTATAGCTGCCAGTTATAAAGCACTGAGAAAAACACACGAAGCCTTCAGAAACATTGAATGCTTTTCCAGAACTGCTCAAGATTTTTATTTTTTTATTTTTTTCAGAACTTCTCAATGAAACATCATTTGAACATACACACATGTGCACATCATGCACAAAATCTGACTGCTAGGTTAAAAAAAAGGAAACGTTTTTGCCAAAAACCATACTAGTTATTGTTACTAATGTAAAACCATAATCAAAAACACACCAAATACCCTAAGATGTTTTCACAGCCTTTAATTTATTTATTTTTTTTGGCAAAAACCAAGTTATTAGTTTTAAAACATCAACAATAATGTGCCATATCCAAGGTAATTCAAAGACTACCAGCTTGAAAGTCCAAAACTTTCTTAGTCATAAACGCAGTAATCCAAATACATCTGTGTACTGTATCTTGTTTGGGCAAGAAAAAGCTAGACATTGTTTAGTTAGCCAACACCTGGAAAGTAGCATACATTCTATTTTTTTTTATTAGGTTTGAAAAAAAAAAAAAAAAACCTTTACGAGACTCGTGACACAGGGTTTTTGTTTCTATATGATCAGTGCTGTGGCAGTGTGTGTGTGTGTGTGTGTAAGGCCCGAGGCTAGTGTTTTTTAAAAGCCAATGAACATTGGCATGTTTACTAGATTTATTGCAGGAGGCCGTGAGCACAGAGGTGTGTGTGTGTGTGTGTGTGTGTGTGTGTGTGTGTGTGTGCCCGTGTGTGTGCCCGTGTGCATGTGTGTGTGTCTGTGTGTGTGAGAGCGAGCCGGATCAAACGGGACGTCCAGCCTGAGGCAGTGGGGCAGTGGGGCAGAGACCTGCACAATCAAGCCAATAAGCAACAGTCTTTAGAGCAACAGTCTGCTGCCGCCGGGTTGTGTCAGAGTATTTTGATACTTTATTTATGGTGTCACACATGTAACACTATTAAGCAACTCTGAAATGGTTGTTTGCCAAGCTACGAGCTACTAACAACTTGTTCTAACCCAGTTTCCAAAGACTTAGAAATATTTTGTCTTTTCCCACAAACAGTGAAAATGTTGTGCAACATGACAAAAAAACACTAAAGTAGTATATAACTGAAGTTTGATAAAGTTCCAAAGTTTGGGGGCAATATATATACATATATATATATTAATGACTTTATTCATCAAGGATGCATTAAATTTATCAAAAATGAGAGTAAATGTCACACACCTGGACTCATTTTGTGTGTTTTTGCCCCTGTGACCCAGTTTCTGTCTCTATGTGGTTTGATTAGTTCCCAGGTGTGTCTAGTCATTTCCGCATGTGTTCCATGTCCCTGTTAATTTAGTCATTCCATCCACCTGTGTTTTCCCTATTATCCCTTGTATAAAAGCCTTGTCCTTTCAGTTCTGTTTTGTCGGGTCTACTCGTCTACTCGTCTACTTGTCAACTCGTCAACTCGTCAACTCGTCTACTTGTCTACTTGTCTACTTGTCTACTTGTCTACTTGTCTACTTGTCTACTTGTCTACTTGTCCGCTTGTTACCTGTTACTTGCCACTTGCCACTTGCCACCTGTTATTTGCTACTTACCTTGCCTATGTTTTATTTAATAAATCCTTGTTTCGTTTATTCCTCGGCTCCGTGTTCCTTCCAGCAGCGTAAGCCGTGACAGAAGACCCGACCTAAAAAGTTAAAAAGTGCGTGTTTTCCCTCCGTTTTGTTTTCCGTTTTTTCACAGTCTTTTTCTTTCCGTAGTGTGTAATGGATCCCCTCTATCGCCCCGAATACCTCCTCCTCCTGCTGGAGCAGGAGGGACTGTCTCTCGAGGACCATACCAAGCGATTTCTACTGCTAGCTAATGCCACCAGCTACCCGGACCACGCGCTTGTCACCCGAAGATGGTCCTCGGGAGGATTTCGCCGCATTCATAGAGTGGAATCTGGTGAGAAATGGGTCACCTCTCACGGTCGGCCCAATGGAGGATCTCGCCAGGTCCACTCTGGACCCAGAGCCCAGCCTACAATCTCCCCACGGTACGAGGCATAAGCCCGAGCCCACCGATGACGGAGAGCCAGAGAGCAACCCGTCAGACCAGGTGCGAGAGCCGGCGACACTGCCCACCACGAGGGAGCAAAATGTGGAGCACCAAATGGGTCAAAATGAGGGGGTTTCCAATTCACCTATGCCAGTACCTCTGTTAAGCCCAGGACGGGCTCCTGATCCTCTGTTAAGCCCAGGAAGGGCTCCTGATCTTCCGTTAAGCCCAGGAAGGGCTCCTGATCTTCCGTTAAGCCCAGGACGGGCTCCTGATCCTCCTTTAAGCCCAGGACGGGCTCCTGTTCCCCCGTTAAGCCCAGGACGGGCTCCTGATCCTCTGTTAAGCCCAGGACGGGCTCCTGTTCCCCCGTTAAGCCCAGGACGGGCTCCTGATCCTCTGTTAAGCCCAGGACGGGCTCCTGATCCTCCTGTAAGCCCAGGACGGGCTCCTGATCCTCCTGTAAGCCCAGGACGGGCTCCTGATCCTCCTGTAAGCCCAGGACGGGCTCCTGATCCTCTGTTAAGACCAGGACGGGCTCCTGTTCCCCCGTTAAGCCCAGGACGGGCTCCTGTTCCCCCGTTAAGCCCAGGACGGGCTCCTGTTCCCCCGTTAAGCCCAGGACGGGCTCCTGATCCTCTGTTAAGCCCAGGACGGGCTCCTGATCCTCTGTTAAGCCCAGGACGGGCTCCTGTTCCCCCGTTAAGCCCAGGACGGGCTCCTGATCCTCTGTTAAGCCCAGGACGGATTCCTGTTCCCCCGTTAAGCCCAGGACGGGCTCCTGATCCTCTGTTAAGCCCAGGACGGGCTCCTGATCTTCCGTTAAGCCCAGGACGGGCTCCTGATCTTCCGTTAAGCCCAGGACGGGCTCCTGATCTTCCGTTAAGCCGAGGACGGGCTCCTGAACCCCCGTTAAGCCCAGGACGGGCTCCTGAACCCCCGTTAAGCCCAGGACGGGCTCCTGATCCTCCGTTAAGCCCAGGACGGGCTCCTGATCCTCCGTTAAGCCCAGGAAGGGCTCCAGCCCCAGAGCTTACTCCAATGCCTGCTCCTCCAAAATTCCCACCCTCCCACCCACTCCTGCCTCCTCCTCCGCTGTCGTCTGGCTGCCCCTCTGCTCGCCCTCAGCCTACCATCATTGTGGTGCGAGCTCAGCAGGACCGCCATCCTCCAGCGACGCCTTGGTCGGCGTCTCCCTCACCTCCGCCTCCAGCCTCTGAGGCCTGGACTCCGCCTCGGCCCGTTGACCCGTCGGCTCCACCATGGCTCCTAGCTCCTTCCTCTCCGCCGTGGCCCGGCAGTCCGCAGGCTCTGCCTGGCTCCCTCTTCCCTCCGGCTCCGCCTTGGTCTGGCGTCGTCCATCCTATGCCTCGGGACTCCACTCCTCCGGCTTCGCCTCATCCCTCCGTCCCTCCGGCTCCGTCAGGCTCCTTCATCCCCTCGGCTACACCTCAGTCCTCGGTCACTCTGGCCTCACCGCGGCCTTCCGGATCCACATCGCCGCGTCAGTCACCAGAGCCATCAGTTCCGCCTAGGACCTCCGGCTCCTCCCCGTCACCCTGGCTCTTCGGCTCTCCGTCTCCGCCTCGGGCTCCTCCTCCACTTGCTCCGTTGCCGTGGGTCGAGTCCCTGGAGTCGGTGACCATTCCTCCTCCATGGCTCCTTCCACCGTCGGCTCCACCTTGGGCCGTTATGGCTGTGGCCTGGGTCCTGCTGGGTGCCTCCTGCTTCAGATCCTTCCTGTCTCCTCCCTGGCTCCTCCCTCCGTCATCTCCTCCCTGGCTCCTTCCTCTGTGGTCCCTGTCTGCTGGCCTCCCTTTGTTGTTTCTACGGTGCGAGGACGCACCTACGGGGAGGGGGGAGTACTGTCACACACCTGGACTCATTTTGTGTGTTTTTGCCCCTGTGACCCAGTTTCTGTCTCTATGTGGTTTGATTAGTTCCCAGGTGTGTCTAGTCATTTCCGCATGTGTTCCATGTCCCTGTTAATTTAGTCATTCCATCCACCTGTGTTTTCCCTATTATCCCTTGTATAAAAGCCTTGTCCTTTCAGTTCTGTTTTGTCGGGTCTACTTGTTACTTGTCTACTTGTCCGCTTGTTACCTGTTACTTGCCACTTGCCACTTGCCACCTGTTATTTGCTACTTACCTTGCCTATGTTTGATTTAATAAATCCTTGTTTCGTTTATCCCTCGGCTCCGTGTTCCTTCCAGCAGCGTAAGCCGTGACCGTAAATACATTTATAATGTTGCAAAAGATTTCTATTTTAAATAAATGCTGTTCTTTTGAAGTTTCTATTCAACAAAAATCTGGAAAAAACAGTCCCAACAAAAATATGAAACAGCACAAATGTTTTGAACGCTGATCATAGCCAGAAATGTTTCTTGAGCAGCAAATCTGCATTTTACAGTGATTTCTGAAGGATCATGTGACTCTGAAGACTGGAGGAGAGGAATGATGCTAAAAATTCAGCTTTGATCACAGGAATCAATTACATTTGAATATATATTCAAATAGTTATTTTAAATTGTAATAATATTTGACATTATTACTGCTTTTGCTGTATTTTTTATAGTAAATACAGCCTGTGGGATATTCGTTTGGAGCTACATATTACATCTAAATAAATCAGTGTAGGCTACTTTTAATCTGCCACAAAACTGATGAGTCAATGAATGAATAAAGAGATGAATAAAAGATGAATAAAGAAAAAAAGCAGCATAACAAATAAAAAACAGTATGTAAAGTAAAATTATTATTTTCCCACAATAAATAAATTATGACATAACAGCGCATTAAAATTCAACTGTGCGCAACTTTGTTTTATCACTCTGACACTCATCTCAACTCAATTTCCTTAAATCCACCGAAAAATAAATGACATGCATTTGTTGTGACTTCACAAATCAGTGTCAGTGTAAACCATAAGAGCAGCTGAGTCATAAACAACAGAGAAGCATTTTGCTAATCTACTCTCTTAGAGCGGTTAGAAAGACTTGATGAAGATCAGTGCTGAGTGTCTGAGCAGCTCTCTAGGTCTGCAGACAAACTTCTGTCTAAAAACAGAACTAAAAATGACAGGGTTTTACCTGCCGATGAAGTTTCAAAGAAAACAGCTGCAACAAGAAAAGTTTGATCATATCATAATCGTGTTGCATTAACTGGACTGTTTTTTTATTTTTCTAAATTGGATGATTTGAACTGGATGAACCAACCAAACAGGCGAAACAGACCAAATCTTCTTAAATCAAAGTTCTTACAAACATAGGCTACAGCAAAACCTGTTATGCCATGAGGAAATTAGTTAGTTTTAACTATTAGGTTTTTTTATTATTATTATTATTTTTTTTTTTTACAAATTCCTGCCATTTTAATTCCTGCCAAACACATTTTCATGCTGAATAAATAAATGAATAACACTTTCATTTGGAAACTGTTTGTATTGACTAAGTTTAGTATACTTTCTTACTTAAAGTTATTTATTTATTTATGTTCTCCTCGCTAGCTCCATAGACAGCATAACCTGTGTTATTACATGGGGGGGGGGGGCTCTTATGAACAGGATCTTAAAATAATTATAAAAATAAATAAATATTTATTTATAATTATAATGTGTTTTTAAATCCTGCTAAACATGTTTTCATGCCAACTATTTCACTTTAAAAAAAATTGCATATTTTTATAGTAAAGTACCCAGATCACCTGACATGAGAAACATAAACATTTTAGTAGAAAATTAGTCATTTAAACTGTTATTCACTCTATATTTTTTCTCCAAAACTGAAAAGTAATAAAACAGAACTATTGTGAAATATTATTAAAATAAAAACAAATGTAACTTATTCATGTGAATCAAAGCTGAATTTTCAGCATCATTACTCCAGGCTTGAGTGTCACATGATCCTTCAGAAATCATAATAATATTCTGATTTACTGCTCAAGGAACAGATGTGCAGCTTCATATTTTTGTGGAAACTTTTTTTTATTATTCTTTGATAAATAGGAAGTCCTCACTGAATAAAAGTATTTTTTTTTTCAAACCAATCAAACTTTTGAAATGTACTGTATATAGAGATATGATATATGATCCATACAGAGAATATATATGTCAAATGATAAGAGTATTCAAGTGCATAGAGTTTATAAAGGAACCCAAAACAATCATACAAGCAAAAGCCCCTTCGTTACCACAACTGAAAACCCAAACGAACAGTTGCTAGGCCACCAGCCCATGTCTGATCTCTCAAACCCGGAGTCTGAAGGCAGCAGCCGTGTCAGAGCCATCAACACATGGCACAAACACACTGCCAGCAGTCCCCTAGAGATCCTGAGAGATGCAATCCTCCCCTTAATCTAGTGTGCAATTCTGCTCCATCAGATTCCAAGACTAGCGAGAACAAGTGCATGAACGCCAGCCCAGCCTCCCGCCTTTCATTTCTCGGTCCAGTTGTTTCGGCGACACATTTTATCTGCATTTCCTCGGGGGATTCCTGTTTTAATCATCTCTGTCTTTCTAGCTCAAAATCCTCACCAACGAAACCCCAATCCTCCTCATGCTTTCTATACACCCAAATGAAAAAGAGCTTATCGGAGCGCAAGGCCTAGACGGAGACAGAATCTCATCACACGAGGCCTGAAAGGCTTCACGTTACAAATCTGGAGCACAATGGCTTTGAACTAACGAACTTCAGCGAATGCACCAAAAGAGGATCTATAAATTGCACGAGAAAAGATGGGATGTATTTGATGAAGTGGGATAAAGGAGTGCGGTGGCAGATTGGGGTTTGCCGCTGGACACATTTATTACAGAAACGCTCAACAGCTGCAGCAGAACCTTAGAAGCCACTGAGTGCTCTTGATTTAACGTTTCAACCTAAAAAAAGACAATGGGAAAGAATTTATCCACACGCCTGACAATTTGTAGGCATATATATACATATGTAATAGACTGTTGTTCAAAAGTTAGGGGTCTGTAAGATTATGTAATGCTATTAAAAGAAGACTCTTCTGCTCACCAAAGCTGCATTTATATGATAAAAAATACAGTAAAAACTGTAGAGACCCTTTGCAGTTACGAATGATGTATTACTCTAACCTTTATGAGCAAAAATGACGGCGTATCCACTGAAAATATGTACTGAAGCGTTGCCACACAAACACATTTAACGTTTAAACACTTTTATATGCTGGAATGGTTTTATATCTATAGATTTTATTTTAGGTAAGTTATAATGATTCGAGAACTCTTAATTGATCAAAAATAGGCTCAATGACTGCCGCTGACCGCTTGGTCATTAACAAAAAAAATGAAAACTTATATTTAACAAACAAGAAAGCTCCAAATGTTTTTCTAAATAAACTTAATAAAAAAACGAAACAAAATACAATCACTTTACTATTACATACAAAACTGATCTATTTTAATAGCTGAAACAGTAGTAGCCTATAAGCTGTTTAGGGACTGTTTAGCTGTTCAAATCAGACACTCGAGCATCCTTCATTCAGACACAGTGAAGATCTGATCAGAATCACCATAGAGGGGCCAAGTCTGGAAGATTGTGCTGCTAGAGAGGGTGTGGCCAGCTGGTTTAGCCAAGGCCAAAGATCAAGAAGGCCAAACTACAGGAGATGGCCATCCGAGGGGCATGTGACTGCAATCAATGATAGTCCATAAGACACTGAGCCATGAGATGTTCAGTTTGAAGCCCTTAAAACACTTTTTATTTCATTTATGATGTTTTAAGTTTAAATTTCAGCTCAGTGAAACACTTTATGCACCAACCCTTTTTTTCAGTGAGTTACCTTTCTTGTAGAATTGTGCTTCAAATAAAGAACTTTATGTTGACCAGATTGTTTGTTAATCAATTAGGCTACAAGTCAATATTGCTATATGGACAGCGATTTTAAAAAAGTGAACTTGTAAAACTGCGGTGTTAAATGCCGATTTGATTTTGCCAAAGACATGTTCCTGGATCAACATCTTTTGATGATCCTGGATCGACATTATTGTCCAAAAATATAGACTAAAACCATTCCCTACCCCTAAACCTAACCCTACCCTAATTTATTTCTAAATCAGTAGGAAATTATAGCTGATTAAAAAGGGTATGCCTAAAACAGATATTTCCTGAAAAGTAATATCTCAAATCTGATTGGTTGATTGGAATGTTGTCCCAGGATCAACAACGATGTTGATCCAGGAACATGTTGTACTTGGTGAAATCACACTCGCCAGCAAAAGCAATCAAAAGAGGACAACAGAAGCTCTCCCATAGATGGATTTGGTTTAAACGCCTTGATTTGATACTTTAAAGAGGATTTGTAATTGTGGTCCAGCTGGCTAAAACCCCCTTTTTCTCATGCATTTTTCAATGCCTGGCTCCTCAGAACGATCACCTTGGTTCCAAACATAACAGCACTTTCATTAACAAAAGCCAGTTTGGTTTCTATTCAAAGTCCCAAGGGGATCACATGTGAGGTCTAGACAAGTCTTAAAGTTACCACCCACAATATCAGAGATTTCAGGACTTCAGCATATTTGAGGTGAACAGTGGGAGCGTCTGGCCTGGGGGTCGTAATGCAGATGTGCGTTAGACTAGTAGCCTGTTGCGCATGAGAATGCCTGTCATGGCTACTTGTGTCACACCTCCTCAAATGTAAATGCACTATTCACATTCATCAAGACCTCGGCTATTTGGCAGGTCTGAGGTCACAATGCCAGTTTCACTTAATATCATCAGTAGGTGTAAAATCGAGCAGTCAAACAATGTAGTCGCCCATGATCTAGTATATATATAAAGAAATGCTTAAAGGAACACTCCATTTTTCCTTTTTTTTTTTAAACAAGCTCCTTTTACAACTCCCCTAGAGTTAAACAGTTTTTTTAATCCATTCAGCCGATCTCTGGGTCTGGTGGTAGCACTTTATGTTTAGCTTAGCATAGATCATTGAATCTGATTAGACTGTTAGCATCTCGCTCAAAAATGACCAAAGAGTTTCTATATTTTCCTATTTAAAACTTGACACTTCTATAGTTACATTATGTACTAAGACCAACAGAAAATTAAAAGTTGCGATTTTCTAGGCTGATATGGCTAGGAACTATACTCTCATTCCGGCGTAATAATCAAGGAACTTTGTTGCCTTACCATGGGTGCAGAAGGCACCTGAAAATAGTCCCCACACTGTTGTAAGTACACATTGATTTGCCAAATGCGTACGAAAACACCCTCACCCACCATGATTTAAAACACTGTGTAAACATACTGTAATTATCGTGTCAACTTATTTTGCAAATATGGATTTGCAGATACATACATGAAAGATGCTATCGGTCTAATCAGATTCAATGATCTATGCTAAGCTAAGCTAAAAGTACTATTGCCAGGCCTGGAAATCAGCTGAATGGATTTCGAAAGCAGTAAAACTCAATGGTTTAACTCTAAGGGAGTTGGAAAATGAGCCTACTTTAAAAAAGTGGAGTGTTCCTTCAAGCTACAACTTAAAACTATTGTATTAATTTTATAGATATCTTTTTTTACAATTTTAAATTTTTTAGTATTCTATTATTTTATCATATTATTATAATATCATATAACATCCATAAAATATAACACAATATGTCATATTAATTATGTTGTTATATTATAAGTATTCAAATTAATAATAAATTAATTTCTATGGAAATAATAGTTACAACAAAAATATTTTTGGTGATTATATATTAGTGAGAATTAAGTAAAATACTGGACTACCTATAATAAAATAAATAAAAATGCAGAAGTAACATTTTTAGATAGCATAATGTTGTTTTTCAAAAATAATTAACTGTTCTAAATAGGCCTTATTTTCTAAAATATTTTATTATTTGATTTTGTGGTGAATTGTAACCTAGACATAGACTAGTGAGATTCATCTAGATAATCAAACTTTCAGAAAAATGTTGTTGATTTAGAGTGTCGAGGAAATATTTACAATATGTGCAAATTCAATAATAAACTGACATTCCCTGGAGGAAATGGAAATCTCTTTTCATGTAAGTCAAACACATTTCTTCTCTGGACAGACGCAGATGGTGCTCAGCATTCGTGTTAGGACCGCGGGGAAGAGGGAATCTTGTTAACACTACAGTCCTTTCAATCATCTCTCCTGTAAAAACATTTCCAGCTGTTCTTAGCAAATGCTTACCTTGACATTTCCTGACACTGCAGTCTGGACATCAAGTGACAGAAGCCCACGTGGCTACTGCTTTTGAAAGGCCTAATCACAGTCAGTGTCCCAGACCAGACTCCAGCCACGGACTTGGGAATGGGCTTTATGTGTCGGGGGTCAGGGATTGTTGGAGGGAGGCAGAGGATGAAGAAAGTGCGAAAGAAGGAGGCGACTGCTTTCAGACGGCTAGACTCTCAGACGGCCCGTGGGAATGATCGTTGACTTCTGAAGGCACACGACCAAAGAGATGCCAGCCATTTGGAAAACAAACAGGTCGTTCATCGTGTTCAGTCGTTCTTGATCGTCCCGTTAGTCGCAGAGCAGCCACTTTGTAAAGAACAGTCTACCTTTCAAAAGGTTGGAGTCAGTAAGGTGTTTTCGTAAGAAGTGAACTTTATCAATTTAACGCATCCTTACTAAATAAAAGTTATAAAAATGAGGGTAAAGACTGTTTTACAAAGTACAGTAGCCTACATCATTATAAAATTACATTTCAAATAAATTCGGCTCTTTTGTACTTTCTATCCATCAAAGAATCCTGGAAAAAAAATGCCCCACGTTTTCCACAAAAATATGAAGCAGAAGAACTGTTTCCAACACTGATAATAATCAGAAATGTTTCTTGAATGACTTCTGAAGGATCATGGGAGACTGAAGTCTGAAGGAGTTACTGTGCTACTACTTTTTAAAATAATTAAAAATTGGTGGAACAATGAAGTGAATGACAATATAATTAACAAATTTTCTACCAAAATGTTTGTTTCTAGTATCATCGTTAGAAGAATGGCATCTACGCTAATATCAGTCTGTTTCTCTCTTATTCCGAGGTCACCGTAGCCACCAGATCCAGTCTGTATCCAGATCAGAGGGTCACTGCAGTCCCCCGGATCTACTACGTATCCAGACCAGATGGTGGATCAGCACCTAGAAAGGACCTCTACAGCCCTGAAAGATAGCAGAGACCAGGGGCCCGTTTCAATAAGAAGGTTCAACCAACTCTGAGTTTAAACTTGAACTCGGAGTTAACTTACCCTGAGAACAGCTGAAATGAGTTGGTTTAATCAACTTTAAATTGACTGACTCTGAGTTAAGCGCGTGCACCACAACTATAAAAAGCCATTATCAATGGAGCGCCGATATTACAATTCACCATGGCAACAGCTCCCGCCAAAAAGCCGTCTTCATACTTCAAACTCAATACAAATATAAGTCTTCTCAGTGTTATAATCTCACAAGTGAAAACTGGCAGAACGTTAGATTAATGAACTAATAGCTAATGATTTTATGGTATCTCATGGGCAAAAAATATATGTAAAATAATAATATTAATAATAATATTTTAAGTGCATTTTTCTTATTTTACAAATGATCTGCCAATACAGTAAGAAAAATATGTCAGTGGCTATTTACACTAAGTGGAATTAACACACTTTCTTAGCGATAAATCCTATTTACACTAGGCTAAGTGCAAGTAGCTCTAGATGCTATTTACAGAAAAAATGTACAGTGAAAAGCATGATATATTTTATTCACCATGTAAAAGTAACAGTTCTTTGCAACTGTTAAGTGCTAAGTGTAAATAGTAATTAGATGCTAGTTATACTTTATACTGGCAGATACATACTAGCCCCATTTGCACCTCAGTGTTGTTATACATTAACAGGATGCAATAATAACAGATTGTAAATGATTATATTTATTACAATTATAAATAGTTACATCATTATTAAACACTCGTTAGGCACTTTACTTCCGCTTTAAGAACATTTTATTCATATTTACTGAAAATAAATTTTAATGTGACGTGATGGGATAAGTGAGAAGAACAAGTTCGGCAAAAGCCGGACTCTAACCCAATCAATCGCATTACAAGCTAGTTTTCTGTGCCCAAAACATTACTGCCTACACCACTGTAGCCGTTATTCACATGTGTCGTATTTAACCTTATGTGTTGATGGAGGGCGGAGCTACAGTAGATTTGCACGTAGTAATAGACAATCAGAATAATCTTGTTTTCCAATTGCATTAAGATTATTTTTATTAACACATTGGCATATAATTTAAGTAAAATGCACTTAATTTAGATCACCCCAGGAAACAACACTAAGTATCTTATATCATTTTCTTACATAGAAATTCAATCTTTATTTTATAAAATTTTTTATGTTTGTACTGAAAAAAAACACTTAGTAAGAAGAGCATTTTTCCAGCGTGCATCAATGAAGTGTTTAAAAAGGGGGAGGAGACCAAAAAAAACTCTGGGTTTATCAAAGAATATCTGCTCCTGACCAGGTTAGGTTCATAGTGTAAGTTACCATGGTAACTGACTCTGAGTATAAGATAGCTCTCTTTCAGAAACGGGCTTGACTTACCCTGCTTTCTCAGGTTTGACAAACCTCCCATTCTGAAACAGAAAACCTAGAGTTTCCCTCATTTCAGGGTTAACATACTCAGAGTTTTCACTTAACCTCCTTTCTGAAATGGGCCCCAGGAAAACTACTGTAGATGAGCTCCAGAGACAGATCCACAGTCAAGAGCTTGTCTCATAGACGGCCACTGGGACAAGACCACAGGAAACAGATGATTCTTCTGCACAATCTGACTTTGCTGCAGCCTGGAGTTGAACTGCAGTTTTTTCTCCAATCGGTCTCCGATGGAGTTTTGGCTCCTTGCCGCTGTCGCCTCTGGCTTTGCTTGGTTGGGGACACTGTATTAAAAAGTGATTTGCCAGTGACTTGATTGTACAGATCCTATTTAAACTGAACTGAGCTGGATGATGACATCATTGAATTCAATGATGAACTGCCTTTTTGCTTTATTGACACACTATTTTCATATTTAATGCAGTTCAGTTGCTTTGTTACAATCTATACTGTTAAAAACGCTATATAAACAAAGTTGACTTGATGTCTCACAATGGATTCAAACCCAGGTCTCTCACACCAAAGGCATGTGTCTTATCCACTGCGCCAACACCACCTCCATTCCACTGATATACAGTGGAAGAAAGAAAAATTATCTATGAACATGATTCTTTTGAGTAAATATTTGTAAAAGGTTTCAGTATTTTCACCAGGTTGGTTCTGTGCGACTGCACGTGCACAATTAAACACACACGCATGTGTTTCTGTGTTAAATGGAAACAGTTGCTGTAGCAGGGGGTCAGAACAGTGGCTGCGGCCCGTCTAACCATAACAAACCAATTACTGTGCACAAAGAGCTATTGATCCAACCATCGGCCAGACCGCCCTTGTTTTACACACCAATATTAATGACACCCGATGAGCGGAAAGAGCAATTAATGTCAAGAGGTATACGACCAAATTTTCCTTTTCATTGTATATGCTATAGCTGAGATCTGAATGTGTGAATAATGGTTCCTCCAACCATCCAAACACTTAACCACTCATTACATTTGCATTTTTAATCCTTAGTAAGCCTTTGTGTTCTACAAACAGTCATATGCATGTAAAGAAGCACCTAGAGTTGACTGAACTGTAGTTTAAATACATGCCAACCCAGATAGCACACATCTGTCTGCAAGACATCTGTTAAAGATCGCTTCATCTGGAAAGCATCTGCTGTGTACAAACATCTGATAAGACGTCTTTAAGACATCAGTTTTACATACATTTTTAAATCTTAAAAACATCTGATTGGAAAAACCCTATAGACAAAATGCAGATGAGCAAACACACTAAAAATACCTCTTTCAGATAGAGATAGACGTCAAATAGACTTCTTTGTGATGTACGTGTGCTATCAGAGAAAGGTCACACTATATTTTTACTAGGGCTGCAACTAACGATTATTTTGATAATCGATTAATCTGTCGATTATTTTTACGATTAATCGATTAATCGGTTTATGTACTTATATTTTAGTTTTTTCCATTTTTTTCCCCAAGTAAATTATTAATAAATGGTCTTTATCCTTCAGCATAGATTTTTAAGAGATTTTAACCATTTTGCACTGTCATATCCTAATCAAAAATATACCTGGAGTTGTTTTATTGTGTTAGTAATCCTTTGTCGAACTCTTCTGCAATCAGAACACTGACCCATACTCTAGCAAATTTCACAAGATTTAAAATAATGTTTTCACCATGGCAGTCCTTAGAGCTCCTAAAGTAGTTTAACATCCCGAACGAAGCTTATTAAGGAATCTTTCAGAACATATTTTCACGAAGAATAAGGATAAAACAGAATAAAATTGCAGTGCATTGTATTTTATTATTTACTGGGAAACAGCTTTATAGCTTTTGCTGTGAAATTGTAAACAATCCTTCGAATAAAGTGCCAGTGGCATGAAACCTGAATGGAACTCACAATTTAAAGTAAAATCCATCAGAAGGTTGTCCAGAAAAAAAAAATTGGACAGTCACACACAAAAAACCTGCTGTGTGAAAAAGAGCAGTGAATACTTAGAAAAAAAAGTGCATTTCAAATATCTTTAAACATTTACCTCTCTCATTCAGTCATAATTAGGCTGCACGACTGAATTTTGAACTGTTAAACGACAAACTGATCACAGAACATGTTTGTAAAGCTTTAAATGTTAACTGTTAAAAAGCAATGTTATCAGCTTTTACGACTAAACATTTGCAAACAACATTGTACTGGAGAATCTGCACAAATAAAAGTCTTAGGGGCCGTTCACATATCGTGCCTAAAAACGCGTGGAAAACGCTAGGCGCGCCGCTTTCTCCTCCTTTCCAAAGCGCTCGTGCAGAAGCGCCCCTGAGGCGTCTGCCTTTGCTAAGCAACCATGACGTGCTCTCTCCTTGAAGACGCGGAAATTTCAGCAAAGGATAAATGGATTTGCAGCTCAAAAAATCGCTTGCAGTAGCTCTGCTACTAAATTTATTTCAAAATGGAAATCCATATACAACTATGATCAGCTGTTCCTTTCATCTTGACTGAGCTTTTAACGTTGTTACGGGAAAGGATGAAGCTGATTGGTTAGTTCTTGTCACATGACCCGCGATGCGCTTGCAGCATTTTGAAAAGTTGAGATGTTTTTAACTCGATGCGGTGCGGTGTTGGAAATAACAAACTTGAGCGCGCAAAAGACGCGATATGTGAACGTCCCCTTAAACAGTTCAGTAGTGCAGAGTTTACAGGTTACTCTTCTTTTTTGAAGGCTCAAAGTAAAGTACTCCCAGTCTCCCACATCCCGCTAAATGCTGCAGAGACGCTGTTCGGGAAGCACGTGACATAAAACGAGGCCAGCTATTGGCTATTCGCTACTTCTCCTGCTGTACTGGCTGAGTAAAACCTCCGGTGGCTCATTACTGCCACACTTTGGTCACCGCAGATTTGAAATATGCACGAAATGAGCCGCTTACGGCAAATAAAAGTTATTTAGCAACGAATCGATGACTAAATTAGTTGACAACTATTTTAATAATCGATTTTTATCGATTAAATCGATTAGTTGTTTCAGCTCTAATTTTTACTCTCCAAAGTCACTGCTAGAATGACGGGATCAATTATTCAGAGCTACATAAATGTGGCAGAGGTGTCGCTAGCATAGTGAGCAAACGAACACTCGCTTTTAATGGTCAGTTTGCATTCTCATTATTGTGGCTAATTAGGTGTGAACGAGATGATTGGACAGAGAACTCCCAAGGTTTTTGTGATTGTTTCACACCAACAACAAAGCATATTGTTCCCTATAAGGCATCACTCAGGGTTCATCTTTATTTAGAAGACAATGTACACGCTCTTGTGAGGCTAATTAGCTGAAACCTTCAGATAATGTAGACAGACTTCATGGACAGGAGCCACTAGAACCCATTAGGGGAAGCTACTCTGAAACTGTAACCTAGCAGTAGTTGTAGTTGCTAGCTACATTAAGTAAAAAATGCTACCAGTTGTTAACAAAAACGTGCTAACTGCATTGAAGCCGTTTAAGGGGCAATATGTTTTTAAACATATAATTTAGTTGGGAAGCTATTTTGAAACTATCACTATAAAGCTATAAGCAAATTCGATGTGGTTAGCAACTTATTAACTACTTTAACTTAAACCCCTACCAAAGTGCTAATGATGTTGAGCAATTCCATTGTTGTTCTACGTAAACATGCACTTGATGGACGCACTGAGCTCACATTTTGCATTTAGTACAGCATTTTAAAACACAGCTCTCAAATAGTAGTTAAACATACTTCGCTTTTTTTATTTATTTTTTTGGGAGGTTAATTTGAAATTCAGTGGGAACACAGGAACTGAAATTCATGTTTATGTCTGTTTGTATTGCAGTACTGCAAATTGAAATGTAAAAAAGATGCTAGACTTATAAACATCTGAACTGTCATGCCAAATGTGCTTAAGATAGTAGTTAAAGTATTTCACCTAAAAAAGAAAATGTGCTGAGAATTCTCACCCTCGGGCCATCAAGGCCATTTCTTGATGGATGTGTTTCTTAAAAACACAACTTTTCACTTTTCACAAGATGTTAATTGATAGACTGGAGTGGTGTGGATTATTGTGATTAATCCATATTGTGTTTGGACTCCCATTCTGACGCCACCCATTCACTGCAGAGGATCCATTGGTGAGCAAGTGACGTGATGCTAAATTGCCATTTTTTGGGTGAACTATTCCTTTAATGACTTACTCTACAGTACAGCACTGGGCAGATAGTAGAAACTACAGAAATGAAGGGCACATTACAGGAAATGTCAACAGTAGCGTATTATAATGTTTGCATATAACAGCATGAATGTGTGGGAAGATTTCTCTAGTGTAAACCACTGGCTCAGAGCTGAAATTTGCCCGAAACCAAAATAAAAGTTGACATGATGTGACACTGTGCCAATAAACACACAATGAAATGCTCTTACCCCACATATAACACCCACATCAGCGATGTGCCTTTCTCAAGCCTTTTAAACACTTCCCCGAGGAATACATGCCTTACTCTCCAGATCACTTCATTACTCACTGCCTGCTCACATCAGAACGGCTCACAGAGCACTCTTCACACATATATAAACATCCGTACATGCTCACCTGCTCACTCTATACAAACACATGCTGAAGACATCGACAGGGCTCATGTTGTTTGTTAGATCCTGCTGTGTCATTATTTGAACAAATGGAGTGCAATACCGGAGGTGGCAAACAGGCTCATACTAGTGAATTATGCGAAGAGCATTTAGAGACTGAAGTTTCTCTATTTCATATTCTCTGCTCATTTGCTTAGAAAGAAAACTGGAAGCGTGAGTGCTTATTGGGCAATTAATACAAAAATATACTAACAACCAAATAATTGGACATGAGGTTCTTTATAGGCACCAGTGGTTCCATCTGTTAAACTTTCCTTTGGACAAAACGTTCTTTAGAATATTAAAATGTTGGGATCAGTTCTTACTATAAACTAGTTGCTTATTAGCATGCCTTTTATTAACATATTGGCTGTTTATTAGCACTTATAAAGCTCATATTCTGCATGACCATATTCTACATCCCTAATCCAACCCAATACCTAAACCATCTTACTTACTATGAAAAAGCAGAAAAATTTGAAGCTTATTGAGGCAAAAGTCGTCGTCGATGGTTTGTTAATAGTGATAACTGGACCTTGAAATAACTAAAAATTTTCTAAATTAAACTTTAGAACCTTTATTTTTAAGAGTGTATCTGATTAGATATATGTTTGTCAAGATTTTAAAAATGATGCTGATTATTATGTCAAATGGTCCAAGAAAGCATCGATAATATTTATATTAGCATTAATCAGCAATACAATTTTTCTAAGATTAAAAAATGAAAAATGATGTGCACTGTTTTCTAGGACACTGATCATGTGACTTTGTACAGACGGTCAGATGTTCTTGATTCCACTGAAGCACAAGATGCTCTTTTTGGATCATAATCAAATCATGCTGGAGAACATGATCATCTGGTTTTAGACAAACACGTGGAGCACATGCAGCTCTAGTGCTTCTGTTATGCAAATGAATATTTAATTTTAGTTAATATAATTTAGTATTCCTTAAAACTGTAAAAAAAAATTGTTCCAAATAAAGCATTTCAATTAGAAGACACAGACTTTTGGACCTCACTTGGCAGAAGAGTTTCTGCTGCCGGGCAATGGATTTAGATTGTTATAACTCATTGAGCAGAAAGCAGCATACTAGGAAAAATAGAAAAGAAACAGGAAGTTACTTCCTGACTTGAAAACCAGTATCAAAACATATAGCTTCTTAGAATGGCAGACGTATGAAAACCAGATGTCCTCCTCCACATGATTTTTCCATGCTTTTCTTACCTCTCTTGACCTCCTCTTATCTGAGTCAAATGTACAAACTCAAGCTGTGTGCTAACATTCGGCTGACAGTCTGAGTCCGTTGGGTATGAAACACCCATGGCTTAAATGCTGGAGGTTTACCACCTAAAAGTAGTGACTCACACACTCTTTATGGTTTTTTTTTTGTCCTTATTGAACATGGAAAACATCACGGTAAATAAATGAATAGTTACCTAAATATCTCCTTTTGTGTTCCAAGTAAGAAAGAAAGTTGAAGAAGTTCGTAATGACATAATCATGAGTAAATGAAGACAGAATGTTTGTATTTTAGTGAACTACATTTGTTCCAGCAGTTCAGCTGTTTTTAAATTGGTACAGCTTTTCCAGTAACAAGCAGCAGAGTAGCGTGACAAAGATTATAACCTGCCACACACTGTATATCACATTAAATTGCAGAGCCTTACAACTGAGCAAACAGAGGCAATAATCAAACGCATCTTCTAGAAGATTCCTCTCCGTCTCAGTTGGGAGGCCTGAATCATTTTAGCCAATCGCTTGATTTGAACAGTTTTCTTAGAACACTTTTTTTTAGACAAACTGCCTTTTACCAGTAGGGTTTTTTTCAATCATGGGTGTTATGTTATTATACTGGGTGTAATAGATAATGTGGACATTTGTGCTGTTATTCTAATTTAGTATTGAACCTAGAATAGTTTTTTAAGTTTTTAGATAACTATATTTGAGATAAATATTTTTCTGGTCTTTAAAATGAAATTATATAATCTGATAATTGTTTCAAAGATATTATCTAGCAATAGTTAATATTTACACACCCTCAGGTCAAGACGTAGATGAGTTTGTTTATCCGTTTGAACAGATTTGGAGAAATGTAGCATTGCATCGCTTGCTCAGCAATGGATCCTCTACAGTTAATGGGTGCCAACAGAATGAGAGTCCAAACAACTGATTAAAACATCACAATAATCCACAAGTAATCCACACCACTGCAGTCCATCAGTTAATGACTTGTGAAGTGAAATGCTGCATGTTTGTAAGAAACAATCCATCATTAAGACATTTTTACTTCAAACCAATGTTTCTGGCCAGTAAATAAGTTGTCTTGTCTGAATCAGGAGAGAAATATGCACAATCTAAAACATTTCTTAAACGTTTTGGTGGATTTTGATGTGAAATGATGACAAAGAAAGGATGGACTGGAGTGATGTGGATTATTGTGATGTTTTTATCAGCTGTTTGGACTCTCATTCTGATGGCACCCATTCACTGCAGAGGATCCACTGAGGAGCAAGTGACGCGATGCTATATTTCTCCAAACAAACTTGTCTCTATTAAGTCATTTGTAAGTTAATTTTAGGGGTGCTCTTGATCGGCGGTCTCTAAAAAGGCAGATCTCATAAAACCGATCTCAAGCTAATGACCCACCTGCCGTGAGAAGTCTGACATGACAAGCAAAATTTTGATTGGATCATCAATATAAATAATTCTACCTGATAAAAAGAAGGCTTTAAGATCGGTATCGGTGATGGGATGGGCAGATATTGCTTTCTGTGATCGGCCTCAACAATCCTGATCGAAGCTCTCCTAGTTAATTTCCTCAAAAAAAAACGTAAAGTAAAAGTGTGGTGGTCCTTGTGTGCTTTTTGAAACATGACTTTGCTTGTTTGATATTCCACAGTAACACTGATTCAGCCAATTGTGTGAGTTTGGGGCAGGACTATCTGTTGGCCAATCAATGAAAGACAGGGGTAGTGTTCGAGACATTATTTTAGCAATTCCATTTGATAATTTTAGAGGTGCAGAAATGACCTTTAAAAGCAGCTTATAGCTTTAACAATATCAAAGTAGCTTCCGCAACACTTCATATGTCTGGGAGTGTAATGAAACTGTGTGCAGGTCTCAGATCAGTTCTAAACTTAATCAATTTAAAAAAGCATCAGAAATGGGTTCAGACGTGCAAGGGGTGATGTATGGTTCACGGTTTAGCTGCCAGAGAGGTCTGAATGTGCCACAGTCACATCAGCTGGCAGACAGACGCAGAAACCCACAGGACCAGGCCATGCTGGCATGCACTGAATGACCTACAGTCTGCAGGCACACTCACCTCACCTCAGCTCACTCTCCTATATCAAGCCCTCATTTTCTGTGATCCTCACCCAGAGGGCAAGAGAGGGAGTAAAGAGAGTAGATCTTTGGCACGGTTACTATTATAAACGTCCATTGCACAACAGCAGAGACGGCTTAATGAACCAATGAGTGCAGCCACGAAACAACAGCACTAAGAGTTTTGGTGAATACTGAAGCTTATGAAAATGAGATCTTACAAATTAAACTTTTTCATTTGTTCTCCTGAGGCTGGATTATGGAAATAATGCCGACAGACAAATGTTATGCAATGCAGCTCTCCAATTCCTTCAGGAAAAAGACATTGCAGTTGGAAAGGGGCACAGTAATTGTGCGTGACTGCTTCTCATTTATTTTTCATTCCATAAACGGGAGAATTTATCTAGATTAATACACCGAAAGTTCCCAGGAGGGTTTTCAGGTTAGAAATACAGTCTTATATTTTTAAGCAGACAACTTTACTATTCAAGTTCCCGAGATTCCTATAATACTGAGAGAGATTTTCCTTACAATCAGGCCAAGTACATTTGTCACGTTGTCCTGTAAAAGCCATAATTAAGACCCAATGTTTTTGCTGAGATTTAGTGGGGGGGGGGGGGTTAAATCGTTGTCACAAAGCACTTTAAATCTTTTAGCAAATGCAAAAATCAAATGGCAATTTTGCCATAATGTTGATTAAAACTAATTAAGACAATTCATTTCCAATTTTATTTTTAATTCTGTTTGAAATCTGGGTTATAGTGAGGCACTCACAATAGAAGTCAATGTAGCCAATCAATAAACATTAAAATGCTTTAATAGCTGCCACAAGATTTTAAACAATATGAAGTTTTTCTACACTTGACTTGAAGTTAGTTGACTTTAGTGTGAAAAAAACATACTTAGTAACCAGTTTTATCCAGTTTTACTGCCATGAAATGTAAGACTCTGAAACAGTTGTAAAAAGTACAACAACAACTTCACAGCTTGAATAACACAATAATGTAGGTGCTTTTATAAAATGTTAAGTTTTACATTTCTGTGTCTTTTCTACTTCAATTGTTAATGCCTCACCATAACCTTGGTTTTTGCTTTCATCTAAATCTAAACAAGCATGTTTCACACACCACTAGCATCACCAAACAGACCTGCATAAATAATGACTGTCTTCAAACACGTTTCCACAAATACTCCCACGATTTCCTATTGGTTGGCCAAATAAACTGCCCCACATTCAACTTCACACCATTGGTTGAGCCTGTGTTGCTATGCCGGGCTGGTCAGGATGCTCAAACAAACAGCACATGTTTTCATAACTCAGAGCCACAAGCATTTAACCAGTAGATTACTTTTAGTTGTGCATATTAAACAATAGGATAGGAAATAATATTTTGGCACTGAAAATATTACAACATCTTAAATGAATGAGATTACAACTCTCTGAAGAATTTTGATGCAATCCAGGGTGCTAGAATCACAAAGCACACTTTGTTGTGAGAAACTCTACTAATTCCACTCATTTATCCAACAGATTCTGACTGTGAAATTGATAGGAATTATGCAGAATCAGTTGAAAAGTCATTAAATAGCCACCAGTCCTCGCCAAAGGAAAAATGAACCATGGGAGTATGATGTCACCAGCTGTGCATGTATGACAGTCTCTGCGCTTGGCCAGCAGCTCCAGCTGAACGGCCTGCGCTTGTGGTTTTCCAAGCTGAGCTATGAGACAGACTCTGAAGACGCAAAAAGAAGGAATTCAAGCCCCACATTTCTTGGTGAGTGGTGCAACAGGGAATCAGGTCAAAGAGTGCTTTATTAAAACCATGCTGGGGAAAGAGACAGGGAACAACATTTGCCATGTGAGAACTACAGCTGAGTGCAAGCTAGCAGTCAGAGCTTTGCAGCCTCTCTGTATATTTGTTGTCCGGTGTATTTCATAAAGTTTATGAATTAAGCACTTACATAACACATATGAGAGAATTCTCTTCAGAAGTCTAAATTCTTTCATTTTAAGTCAGCATGAAATCAAAATTCATCCTATTGTCTTTCCTAAAGGAACAGTTCAGCAAAAAGTCACTCTACATATCATTCATGATCTAAACCTCTAATAATTCTGTGGACAATGATGTGATATTTGAATGAATCTTCACACAATGGTACTTCAAAATGAGCAAAAAAAGCAAAAAAGCAAATAAAGAGGTCCATCTCCTGCACTGTATTCCAATGTTATAGGTAAAAAAGGAAAAAAAGAGGTATGTGTGAGGAAAATGTCTAAATTTAACTGGCTACTCATGGTAACTTTGCCTCGCAATGAGCGGTTAAAGTCACAATGAAATGGAGGTAGCGACATATCTTTTCTATGACATGCATCTGAGTGAAACAGATTACAGACAAAGAATAAATGTAGCGGGACTTAGGTGGGTAGGGTGGATTCTATGCATTAATTGTTGATTGGTGTTGAGATGTGGGTGTTGCACTCAAAAGTGGAGGCAGATGAAGGGCGGGGTTAAAGCGGACCCAAATGATTGGAGAAGTCTTGCATAAGTCTGGTGTTTTCACTGGACGGTCCAGTTAGGACATTTCGATTAAACATTATGAGGTCAGAAACTTAATAATAAAATAATAAATAATAGTATAGTAGTAAAACTAGTAAATAATACATAAATAAAAATAAAATATCTATATAGGGTTAAATTGTTCACAGTAAGACCTATAACGTGCATTTTGAAAATAAATAGGGCGGATTACCATTTCATGCCAACTCAGAGTCAAAAGTGTGCTTAATTTATTTTTTATTTTTTTTATTGCACTAATTAGTGGGTTCACTAGGGGCAACAATCACAGTTTTTAAAGAACTAGTAAAACAAAAATGGAAAACGTTAATGAAGACGACAAAAATGTGGAAATGACAACAATTGATATGTGAGGAAGTCACAAGGTTGCCATGACTATGACTAGAATATAAAAACAACACTACTCTGTGTAGCCCTCTACAGGACAGGTGATGCATAAAAAGTCGAACACATAGTCGTAGTCAACTGAGGTTGTGCTGGATTTATATTCTGGAAAAACTTACATATCTGCAATCAATTCAATGCAACATTGTCCTTAACTGATTTATAAACAAGTAATTAATATTTGCTAGAGTTATTGTAAGATAATTCAATACACATTTCAATATCTAGCAAATTTTTTTGGGCAACTCTCTTTGACAGCATGATCCTTCTACCACATCTATTCACACCACTCCTTTCTCGTGCACGCAGTCATCTCATCTAACATAATCTCTACAGCTGGGCCATTTGGGCCCCATCCAGAACCAATCTCAGACCCCGTCCCACTTCTACCACTCAGATCTTGAGAGGGATGAAGGGTATCTGCATGTGTGGCTTAGAAAGTATAACATTCTCCAAAGTTATAGACATATTTACAATAGCCCAGTCAGGCCAGAGAGCAAGGCAATATGGGTAGTGACATCATAGTAAAAGTATTAGGGGTAATGAAGGATCGGCCAATACTCTTTCCTGACCAGCACAAAAATTTAGGGCATTACTTCCACAGTGTTTAGCGCATTACTTACTCTACAGTGCTGTCACCTCACAACAACCCGTTTTTATTTTCTCGGAAATTGTGGTGACAGAGCGATTTAACTCTTTAAGCAGAAGACAAACAGCTGTAAATGAGCGCATAATCAGTGTATCGCGTCATAACGGCCAGTGAACTCTGACTCACAACAATTCGTGTAAATACATTGCTTCCTTTTTACGAAAAGTTCATGCACCATTTAAACAAACACAAATTTGTAGTAAAAGCCAGCAAGGCCCCTTCTCTTAGCAGAGCTAACTGGAATGATGCTTAAAATGCTATAGCTAGAAGTCACCAATCAAAACAAAATCGCTTTGGCTTAACGCCGCTGGAGAGCCTGAATCACAGAGTGACAGAACAATCCGGGAAGTTAATCCTAGTATGAGATCGACGCCCCCTGAGCCTTTGCAGGTCAACCAGCCTAATCTGCCTGGAATACCAATTTCAGCTGGTGGGCTGCTTTATTGTCCTATAGTCGCTTGTTAAGAGGAAGGTCTATCTCTCAGAGGGGTGAAATTGTAAAAATGAACAGCCAAGGGCCCTATTCAGCTGCAAATGAGGACATAGAAGAAAAAAAACAGGCCTGAAAGAGTAAAATAGAGGAAGATGAAAGAGAGGGAGTTAGGAAGGAGGTGGAAAGGAGTAGCAGACAAGTTAATATAGACGAAGATCCCTGCGACTTTACACTTCTCCTGAGTGACCCCTGAGTGAGCTTCAAGAAACTTGGGATTCATTTCAATCCATCCACTTAACAGAGTAAAAACCAATCAAATGTCAACCTGCAGGTGGCAAAACAAAGGACATCCCACCATAAACTCAAGATTACGGTCAATGTACTGTTGGGGTGCTTTTGACCCTAGAAACTGCATTCAACTTCTATTTCTCAATTTCATAGTAGATCAGTTAACACATGATCTCTTCAAGTGATACTTTAAACCATTTATTCACTTTCACGTCATTCCAATTTGTATTATTGATCACATAACGGAGAATAATTTTAACAACAATTTCTAGCATCATAGAATTTCAAACATACTGCAATGTTTTGGTAACACCACAAAGTCCCAGTATTTACACTCTTTACGGAAATCAATCTACCAAGCTGTCTTTGTATATTAACATGGGATTGGAGAAAGTACTTTAAAATCTCTTAAATATAAAGCTTAGGCATGCACCTTTAAGCAATTTCAAGCATTAGTTAGATGGCATGCCATATTTGGGACCATTCCTGCTTAGTAAACATTTTCAGCTGTGAACCTCAATAACCTCTTCTTGGCAAGCGACAAAATAAGGGCGCTTGCCCTGAAACACGAAATGTGAAACTAGACCCTGCTTCTCTTGAGACCCAAATAATTAATTACTTCCCTAGAGCTACTAAACCGTAATTATATAAGACATAATTGGTATGAATTCAGGTCAAGATAAAGTAATCCTCTGGAAGATGTAGGTATATGATACAAGTCTGGTCTAGCCATGAAATAGGGGACATCAGGCAAAGCACTTTTTTTATAACTTTAGTTATGTTCCAAGCAGCATACATCTATACTATGCATGCAGTATTATAGCATGTACATTGTGTGCAATATGTGACTTTTCAATTGTGTAACATAATATCAACCATGATTTTTACTATTAGGCTACTCATTTCATTGGTTTGCCAAGAGTGTTTTCGCATTTAAAACCATAAAACCAGTTTCACATATTTAAAATAAAGTATGCAATAATAACACTCAGTGATAAATTACATCCTCCTACTTCATAGGGCAACTTCTGTGATGAAGAGGACCCTGTGCAGGAAAATTAAGTCATGGCAAAAGGGGGATGTTCCAACAACAAAACCGAAAACGCTATCAAGGGAATAAAACTGCATTGCTATAGCAACCCAATCTGATAATCACAATGAAAAGTTTTGCACATATGCTACTTTTAACTGTAATTAACAACTCAAAAAACAAAAATCTTTGGCGCACCGTTGGCCAATGCAAATTTTCGCGAAACTTTTCGTAAAGAAAACGAAGAAAAACTTGTGATTTGGCCAAAGAAGTAAATATTTTCGTGTCTAGTGTCAAAACACCGCGCAATCTTTAATCAATTGTGGTGTCAACAGTTAGCGCAAAGTATTTTGGTGTTTAACGCCGCGGATCGCGTATTTATTCTGCGCTGTCATCTACAGTTTATAGTTCGCACAGTACCAGTTGTAGTAGTGTAGTGAAGTTGTCAGCCTTACGTGGCTTGCGCGGAAGCTTGCATCTAATCAAAGCAGGGGAAATAAATGTCTCTCGGGCTCACCAGCTTTGCAGGGATCTTTGTAGTCGATCACATCTGACGGGCTGCTGGTCTCCACATAGTAGCCGGGATCAATTGCGTCCAGATCGAGCGCTGCGAGCAGGGTGAAGCTGGAGAACAGAAACGCACACCTCGCTGCGAGGTCCATGATTGGGCTAGTGGAGCAGGAATAGAGAGGTACAGCCGGAGAGAGATGATCGGCAGTGGGTGGGATGGAGGAAAAAAATGGGAGGTTTTAGGGGAAATTAGATCCCACTCGAGGGCGGGTTTAAAATCGCAGCTCTGCCTCCACACACACACACACACACACACTCACAGAGAGACACGCTCATATTGTGTTCTCATAGCGGTGAAGTGATTTGTGCAGCTGGGCTGTGTGCCAGTGCATGGGTTACAAACTTTGTTGCAGAGAGTTGTTGGTGCTTCTTCCACTGGTTTGTGACATGCCTCTGTATATGTATATGTTGTGATCTGTGTTGTTGTTTCTGTGTGATGTGTAACTAGTGTATGCTAAGTCGACTGTGTACTTCTGTGTCTATTATGTTGTCTGTGAGTGTTGTGCTCTCTCTCTGTGTATAGTAGTAGCCTACTCAGAATAAAAAGACACAAAAGCTGTCAGTCAGGCAGTACACTGAGTGGGTACTAATATTTAGACCGTAGGCAGTGCTTGAACACCCAACACCGTACTGGCCCACTTCAAGCACTGACTGTAAGTACTATACATATTATTAGGTAGGCATACTGCATATGTACACTTTAGGTACTAATATGGTAAATAAAGTGCAAAGGTGTACCTTTTGAAAGCGTATCGCCCCAGTGATAGCTTGTACCTTTCAATTTCTATGAATGCAAGATAAAGTGTACTTTATTGTCCTAAATGGACATTTTAATGTGTACAATTACATTTGGAATACTCTCTATATGTTTTCTATGTATATGTTCTCCTTGTTTATTCATCCAGCCATCTACATGAAAAACACTTTAACGGTTAAATTAAATATATCCATATTATTGTGTATGTTTCACTTAATCTGGCTCTAATTAATGTATTAGTGCTCAGCAGCATTTATTTTTAAGGATCTTTCATTTACGATCTTTTCCTTATTCAGAAATGGCCTTATTATGTGACTAACAAACCAGTTTTGATTATTTTAATATGAATGTTGATTAACAAGGTGTGGAAGAAAATGATGATTATGGCAGAATGTAATCCTAACATTTAAGGATTAATCATTGGTAAAAAAAAATGTAACAGCTTTTTCCCCTTCTAACTTTATATAAATATTCAATATATTGCATAAAACATGTATACAGGCCAAGATGTAGACCATTCATGATCAAATCAACAAATATTTGTTATTTGTAAAAAAATATATTTATGTTTTAAAGGAAAATCTATGCTTTTTTATGTTGAATATTATACAGGTGCTGGTCATATAATTAGAATATCATCAAAAAGTTGATTTATTTCACTAATTCCATTCAAAAAGTGAAACTTGTATATTACATTCATTCATTACACACAGACTGATATATTTCAAAGGTTTATTTCTTTTAACTTTGATGATTATAACTGACAACTAAGAAAAATCCCAAATTCATTATCTCAGAAAATTTGAATATTACTTAAGACCAATACAAAGAAAGGATTTTTAGAAATCTTGGCCAACTGAAAAGTATAAACATGAGAAGTATGAGCATGTACAGCACTCAATACTTAGTTGGGGCTCCTTTTGCCTGAATTACTGCAGCATGGAGTCGATCAGTCTGTGGCACTGCTCAGGTGTTATGCGAGCCCAGGTTGCTCTGATAGTGGCATTCAGCTCTTCTGCATTGTTGGGTCTGACATATCACATCTTCCGCTTCACAATACCCCATAGATTTTCTATGGGGTTAAGGTCAGGCGAGTTTGATGGCCAATTAAGAACAGGGGTATCATGGTCCTTAAACCAGGTACTGGAGGCTTTGGCACTGTGTGCAGGTGCCAAGTCCTGTTGGAAAATGAAATCTGCATCTTCATAAAGTTGGTCAGCAGCAGTAAGCATGAAGTTCTCTAAAACTTCCTGGTATACGTCTGTGTTGACTTTGGACCTCAGAAAACACAGTGGACCAACACCAGCAGATGACATGGCACTCCAAACCATCACTGACTATGGAAACTTTACACTGGACCTCAAGCAACGTGGATTGTGTGCCTCTCCTCTCTTCCTCCAGACTCTGAGACCCTGATTTCCAGAGGAAATGCAAAATTTACTTTCATCAGAGAACATAACTTTGGACCACTCAGCAGCAGTACAGTCCAGTCCAGTCCAGTCCTTTTTGTCTTTAGCCCGGGCGAGACTCTTCTGACGCTGTCTGTTGTTCAAGAGTGGCTTGACACAAGGAATGCGACAGCTGTAACCCATGTCTTGCATACTTCTGTGTGTAGTGGTTCTTGAAGCACTGACTCAAGCTGCAGTCCACTCTTTATGAATCTCCCCCAGATTTCTGAATGGGTTTTGTTTCACAGTCCTCTCCGGGGTGCGATTATCCCTATTGCTTGTACACTTTTTTTACCACATCTTTTCCTTCCTTTCACCTCTCTATTAATGTGCTTGGACACAGAGCTCTGTGAACAGCCAGCCTCTTTTGCAATGACCTTTTGCGTCTTGCCCTCCTTGTGCAAGGTGTCAATGGTTGTCTTTTGGACAACTGTCAAGTCAGCAGTCTTCCCCATGATTGTGTAGCCTACAGAACTAGACTGAGAGACTGTTTAAAGGCCTTTGCAGTGTTTTGAGTTAATTAGCTGATTAAAGCGTGGCACCAGGTGTCTTCAATATTGAACCTTTTCACAATATTCTAATTTTCTGAGATAATGAATTTGGGATTTTCCTTAGTTGTCAGTTATAATCATCAACATTAAAAGAAATAAACATTTGAAATATATCAGTCTGTGTGTAATGAATGAATATAATATACAAGTTTAATTTTTTTAACGGAATTAGTGAAATAAATCAACTTTTTGATGATATTCTAATTATATGACCAGCACCTGTATATGGCTCTCTGGAATACTGCAATTCTGATTCTGATCAACTGTGGCATTGTGCAAATTAGTATTTTTAGTGAACATATTTTCCAGATAAACTGTATATTTAATCTGAACCATATCCTATACTCTTACACTTTTGTGAAGGCAGGTGCATGAAGACTACGGTAATACAAATAACATTTAATAGTAATCCAAGAAGAAGATTTATACAAAACACAGGTAACACATGCAGGATACACAACTAATAGCTGAAAGCTAACTGCACTGAAAGTGGAATTTAAGTAGGGTGAGATAACGAGGGACAGACATGTGAGGATGATAACTAATCAAACAGAGGTGAACTGAATGAACTAATCAAAGAACGACAGAAACTAGGTCAAGTGAAACATGAGGGAAGAAAACTAATTAAAAGTTTATGATCATGACAGTACTCCCCTCTTCTGGAAGGTGCGACCGTGATTTTGCCAAGTAAGACATGTTCCCGGATCAACATCTTTTGATGATCCTGGATCAACATTATTTTCCAAAAATATTGACTTAACCCAATCCCTACCTCTAAACCTAACCCTACCCATAATTTATTTCTAAAATCAGTGGGAAATGATAGCTAATTAACAAGGGAGTAGAAACACCTAACCCTGATTGTAAGCCTAAAACAGATATTTCCTGAAAAGTTATATCTCAATTCTGATTGGTTGATTGGAATGTTGTTCCAGGATCAACAAGGATGTTGATCCAGGAACATGTTTTACTTGGTGAAATCATGCTCGCCCTCGTGGATAGCACGATGGAGGGAGGATCCATAGTGGATGAAGGGCTGAAGACTCCAGGGGGCCAACTGACAGTGGTGGAGCAGGTGGGAGAGGAGACTGGGGTGGAGATAGAGAGCCATAGGGCCAGGGCGACAGGGAGGATCCAAAGGGCAAAGGCAGAGCAGAGGCTGGGCCCAGGTGACCGAGACGTAGGTGGGGATCTGGAAGGCCATGGTGGAGCCAGAGCGACATAGGACCAAGGTGGAGCTGGAGTTAGGGAGGACCCCAATGGAGCCAGTGGGATGGATCGACAAGCGCAGCCGGATGAGTGGAGATCAGAGGTGAAGGTGGGTCAATAACTTACCAAGGCGGAGCCGGAGGGACGAGGTAGCCAAGCGGCAAGGAGAGGAGGGAGCTAAGAGCTATGGTTGAGCTGATGGGTTGATGGGCCTAGGCTGAGATAAGGGATCCCCCAGCCATGATGCAGATGTAGACTGGCAGACCTGCAGCAAACCCACATCACAGATAGTGAGCTGAGGGGCTAACAGGGGACAGCGGAGGCAGTGGTGAGGACGGATGAAGAGGTGGTGGGAGAGGGAGGCTGGGTAGGAGTTTTAAGCATACCAGGGGATCAGGGTACTGCCCACACACTCCAGATGGCCACTCCCAGCACTGGGAGCTCCAGAAATAGGGGAACAACCTCCATGGTGGAGACAGGACAGACAGATAGTTTAGGACAGACAAACAGTTCGAAAATGGCCTCCTTGGCTGTAACAGGACAGACAGATATTTCAGATGATGACAGAAGACTGGGTAGTTCTAAATCAAAGTCAGTTAAATCTTCTTAGTCCTGCCTTAGTTCACCCTCAGTGGTGGAACAGAGGGTGGGGCTTTCCTCTGTGCCCTCACTCTCCACGGTTACATCCACCGTCGAATGCATTGTTGCCGGCACTTGCACCTGGTCAGATGATCCATGATGCCTCTGTGGCAATCTCAGCTCTATTGCTTTCTCTGGCGATGGCTTGTCATTCATGGCGGGCTTTGGCTCTTCATCTGAGATGGGCTCTAGCAAACGCTCTGCACAGCAGGATGACAGTTCACTGGGCTCTGGAGTGGGGCTGCTGAGTTCCATTGCTGATGAGCACCCACTACACAAACGTGGCAAAGACCCCATTAGGACCTCCCCCGTACATTTGCGCTCTGCACACGGTGTTGAGGCTCGCAATGTAGAACAGAGTGTATCGTTCAGGTAGCTGGTTCTGTGGGAAATGTCTAGGAATAGTCTTGTGTGATGTGATAGTTCTTGGTTCATTTGGTGCGGACCAAAAAATTTAAAAGATACATTTGGTCTGGTCCATTTAGCATTCACACTGGCATGCCAACTGCTGTTAAAAAAAAAGAAGAAGAAAAAGAAGTGTTCATACTGGCATTTTTGACAGTGAACCTAACCTTAAGGCATAGTGATACGTTCATAACCTGATTGGTCAGGTTAAAGGATGTATATTTTGCGACAGAACTCACCAAACACCCCAAACAAAAAGCTGTGTTTGACTTAAAGTGGCGCTGCGCTAACTGATCAGTGTATGACATCAAAGTATCCATTCACAGATCAGTCTGCTCAGCACTACTTCAAGTTGAACACACCTAATGCCGTCTGCTGGACTTAGCACGTTCATTGTTGTGTGTACTTGTACTGCAAACTCACGGAGGGCTCAAAAACGGCACTTTACCTCCTTGTTGTCCACGTTTGCCCTCTGCTCATTTTGTTTTGGATACACCCAGGGGTGCATTAATGGCTGAAGCCCAGGGGCCTACACTGGGAAGGAAGCACACTGGCTGCAAGAAAATGATATTTTTTAGAATAATTGGAAATATTTGAATATATGGGAATGTTTTAACTGTTACCTGCCTTCTACTTCTCAAACCTCGTACTTTCTATGGTATCGTGCTGGAAAATATGAAGGAACATTGTGCTTTCCGAGTTAGCCATCGAGTGTTGGTAGTGGCATTTACCACAGTTTGCTTTGCCGATTGTGAAACGTGATTGGTAAACAGTTTGCCAGAATATACCCACGGTATTCACACCTCTCCTGTTAGGTTCAATTGAATTGAACTCAAGTTAGTTTCCCCCTTGGTGCGGATCTTTTGAGCAGGTGTGAATTCAGCAGTCGTCAATTGAGTATTTCTGTCCAATGAATGGATGACCTCAGCACACGTCTGGTTTTGTTTACAATGTCTGGTTCACTTGCAAAAAGAGCAGTGTGAAAGTGAACCACACCGGTCTGGACCAAAGCAGGTGAACTAGTGGACTTTCCTGGTGTGAATACACCCCCAAAGTCCATGATTGTGACATCTACTTTCATTTCAAATGTATCCCTCAATAAATAAATCTCAAATTGCATCCTGAAAATCTTTACTGGAGCAAACATCTGTCAGTGGAGTAGGTAGGTAATTTTCTGTGCCCATTGTTCTTGTTTTAATCATAATCAAAACGGTTTGATCAATTTCTCATAAAAAAATAATTCCTCTGATCTCATTTTGCTTCTCAAGTAAATCTATCTTGATCTTTGAATCTTCAGACATTTGCACTGGTCAACACACATTCATCACAAGTCAACATTCAAACTAAAAAAGCATTTCATACTGAGAAGGGATGGCTTTCATTGCATGAGAGCATCCAAGCATGTCATTTGTTACAGATGAACATTGTTCTCCATTACTTAGAATGTTTTGCAATAAATAAATTTATTGTTTTGTTGTACAGATAATTACATGGTTCATTTGTCTAGTATTCATCTCTGGGAATAATATTCTTTATTCTGATTCCATCAGTTAATAAAATGGAAGTTTCAAATAAAATACAGGAACCATAATAATCCAGATATATAATAAACTCTATGTCGATTTTGTAGTGAAATATGGCATACTACATTTCTGTCTGCTTCTTTTCTTTCTATCAAAGGGGAATTCCATTTTTTTTTCACCCTAAGAGCCATTATAACACTCATCTGTGGAGTGGAATGGTGGAAATCCCCTCTCCTGTCTGTTGGGGTACGAGTTGTTACTTTATTATGTATGTAATGATGCTGTGCAGCTTAACATCTGACCTACACTGAATCACAGTTTGTATTGAACTGACACATGAGATCCCAGAAGACATTATGTTCCCATCAAATTACTGTTAAAGATGCCAAAAAATGAAATAAGTCTTTAGTCACTTCCTTTTTTATAAACAAATTAATCATAATGATACTCAAAGGAAAATCCCTCCTGCGTTTAACTCCATGTCAAGAAGAGTGGATTTCAAGTTATCCAAGATTATCCAAGTTTTCCACTCCCTGTTTATTGTTCATCTTGTCATATACTTTATATTGACATAAATTCTCATAACATCAAGGTCATGGTTTTTATAGCTTAGTATGTCTCTAATACACAGAAAAAAAAGCATTTGCCAAATAAATCGATATTCTTAGATACTGGACTCAACTGCACATGTTTAATGACTTATTTTTGTTTACTTTTGTTTTTGCTACTATGTTTCAAAATGTAGAAATTTTTAGTCAATGTAGGCAAATTTCTGTTTTTTTTTTATTTAATGTTTTGTTACCTTAATACACACAACAGCAGATTTTATATCTGCATCGTCATTGGCCAACAAATCAATGTCAGCCAATCAGTATTAGCGTTCAATGAAAGTTGCTAAATTGGAGTTTAAATATTTTATTTTTGCGTGACTTTAGTAGCTATAACAAATGATAATTTACCTCAGATCTTGAAAATGTCTTAAATAAATAAATAAAATGAATAAGAAGGACTGGAAGAGATAAAATGAAACAATTGTGTTGATGAATGAGTCTTTGAGTCATCCATTTAAACAATTCATTCAAGTACTTGGATTCATTCAGGAATGAAACACCACACTGCATGTCTTTGCTTGGAGTAAAATAAAACATGCCGTTTTGTGTCTAAAATGAAATCAACTTATACTCATTATTTATGAAATAAACTCAGAGTACCGTCTACAATAAATGTTCTGACTGCTGCATATTCACACTAAAATCAATACTACATAGGCCTACATGTTAATTGTGCATGCGGATTATATTTTAAGTTGTTCTGAAGCAATGAGTTTACAAAAATGCAGAACACGTTTGTGCATTTGTGCATCACTGTAACTCATGCTGATAAGTGTGAAACATTTAGGAAACTTATCTAAGATGTTACAATATTGGTCTGTTGTATCCGACATGAAGGATTGGGGAATGAAACAAATAACTATAGTCTATTTTAATGTTTCATTGATATAACATGACACTTAGTTGTTAGAAAAGAAATGCATATTGATATCACTGAGTGAACCGATTAATCAACTTTTGAACCGGTTCATTGAACAGAAATGTCCGAAAGAACCGGTTTGCCGAAATAAATCAGACTTTGCATCGATCACTCTCTGTTCAGAGTGTGGGACTGAGAGGAACAGCACTTTCAGTTAAATTTTTTTAGGTTAAATCCTAAACCTACCTCATAGTGTTAACAAACGCAAAACTGAGATAAAAACACATTTGTTGATGCAACCGTGCCATTTCAACTTCCTTCTATGCAGATTTGAACTGTTTTGTCAAACCATGGATCCAGAGGATTTGAACCTTTGAATCCGGAGCTCCTCGTCTCTCAAGTACATCTCTGTACTCCGTGAGCTACCGAACAAACCTACCGTCTATGACAACCCATAGATATGAAGCTGGATATGTGCGATACTAACGTTCAAAAGCATCAGTTTTCAAATCTCCCAGCAAATTAATATTGTTTTGTCATAACATGATATTCTTCAAGTAATTGTGCGAAAATTACACTTTATTAATCTAAACTCTGTAAATTTGTATGAAAAGGAATAAAAGGTGTCAGAGTTTTACTGCCTCTAGTTCATTTAATTTGGAAACTGCAGTGATATGAACTTATTGGTACGTATTTCGCGTCTTGCCAAAAAGTGCACCCAGGTACATTTATGCCATGAGACCACATAGTCTTTATCGTTTGTGTATTTGATTTTGTCTGAACACGTTTTGATTATAAATCAGTATTTTAGTGCAGTTTAATTTTAGCATTTTTAACATTTAGTCTCGTGGCCACGACATAAGGATGTCCTCGACAAAATGATCTTGTGGCCACAACATATTATCATGTTCCCACAAGATAATATGATGTTCCCACGAGATAATATGATGTTCCCACGAGATAATATGCAAAACTAAGTGAACCGAACATGTCCCCTCCTGGTCAGCATAATTTTCTACCCTCTGAATGTAAAAACTAATTTTTTTTTTAAATAATAAAGGAAAAAGAAAGAAAGAAATACAGAAAGAGACAACAAAGATGGTACTCATGTATCTGTTTTCAATATTAAATAAATAAATAAACGAATGAACCTAACGTAACACAGATCTATGTGCTGGTTTTCAACCAACTTTTTTTATAATATATATATATATATATATATATATATATATATATATAATGACATTTTTCCACAGCCATTACAGTAGTGAGCATCTCCACTTAGTTGAATAAAGAATAGGGAAACCATTTGATCGTGAAGGCTGATTTATACTTCTGCGTCAGCCATAGGCGAGAGTGACTTCATCCTTGTTGATCCAGGAACAACATTCCAATCAACCAATCAGAATTGAGATATAACTGTTCAACAAATATCTGTTTTAGGCTTATGATCAGGATTAGGTGCTTCCATATGGAAGCAGATTAGTCTCAAATATAATTCACGCAAAAAACACGATTCACACATGCGTAGACAATTTCACATGCATGAAACCTAATTCACGTACACACAAAAAAAATTCACGTGCGTGAAAAAAATATATTCACAAAAAGCAATTCACAAGCGCAAAATTATATATTTATAAAATACATTTCACAAATGCAAAAAACTATTTGTAGATATACAACTGTGCACAAAAACCTTTGAATGTTTAAAATGTACGAGTGTTCGTCATTTACTACGAATCCACTCGGATTTGTGTGTGTGTGTTTTTGAGACTTTCCTGGCAGAGCTCTCTTCCCACGTGGGTCTGTCGTACTCTTTAGCCTCTTTATCAGATGCGAGCTTACCATTCAACCAATCATATCATAAGCCACTGAGTGCATTCAAGGAGCACGATTCTGCGCACCTTTAGCGCATTATGGATTAATTAGAACGGAAATTAAGCCTTTACATCAGTAATCCAGCATGGCAAATGAAGATTGAAGAATGAAGATGCTGTCTTCAACGCACTGTTCTTCTTTTATGTACTGCAGGCTAATATGCGTGCCAACTCGTTTCATTCATTCTATAATATATATTATAAATATGCTTAACTGGCTGAAATCAGAGAAACTGTCAAGTCGGACATCTTAAAGTTGTTAGTCAGGAGGAGAGGGGCCAAGAGAGAGTGAGGATTTGGAGGCAACAGAGACGAAGAGAATAGAGAAAGAAAATGAGCAAATAAAAAATCTTGAGGAAATCTCTCTCTCGCTGCAGGCTGAGCGACTTTTGCGCTGCACTCGAAAAGTTCCAGATGCATCCTCTTTCATTTTATTTTATGTTTGAGCCTATGCTCTTTGCAACTTAATTATGTTTTGGATCGTGTGTAGGTTATTTATTGTCGCACTTGAAAAGTTTCAGATTGATCCTCATTTTTATTTTATATATTTCGGAGCTTATTCTCTTTAATGACGTGGATCGTTTGTAACTTCATTGCAATTTAATTCAATGTACTGTCGTTCTAATTTCCATAACCGTTATGTTATGCAGCGGTTCCCAAACTTTTTTTTCCTGTGCTCCCCCTTCTATGTCCCAACCGGGTTGGTAAAAAAAACGCAACAAAGCTGTCTTTTATCGCCATATAAAGTCATGAACAAAGAACATCAACGAAGTTTCAATATAATGCAACAAAGCACAAGCTTCCACTTTTAAGAGGACGAGTGACAGACACAGGCTAAGTAACAGAAAGCACAGTTATTTTCAGCCGCGTAAAAGAAACAATAGGCTAGGCCTATTAAATGACCATGGAGCTAGCAGCAGCATCATCTCAACCCGCGGCCCGTCACCAATTCAAATGCGTCCCACCATGCTGAACACAATAAAAAATTTTTTTTCAGTTTTACAATTATTATTATTTTTTACATTAATTTAAACATTTACTTAAGAAATATAAGCTATAGCCTAATGTTTTTTTATGTTAAATTATTTTGTGTTTCATATATTATTTTCAGACATGATCAGACCTACTCACATAACATTACTCATTTAACGAACACATACAAGCGCCCACTTTGGCAGAATTCAATCAACAGCCATTAGTTCGGTAAAATTGAGCATCATAATGGACAAATTTGTTTTTAAGGGAGAAAAAAAAGAAATGTGAAAAATGCCAGCGAATGAACACGTAGAAAAAATAATAGTCGCAGTTTCAGTAGTGAAGGAGAGTGCTGGATTTTCGGTTTGCCCCGCATTTTACTTGAAGTTCAGGAAAATGGGAACACCATATATTACATAGCAATCATCCTTAATTGAAGAAATGTGGCAAAACATCTCTGGAGGGAACCTTATATTATTAAATTCGAATGTGCTTTCCATATTTGGATCAACATAGGCTACATTTGTGAACACACATTTTCTGCAATGTCGCGTCAGGTCATGCTCCCGTGCGCATCTTACAGACTGCATCTTAAGCCATATGTTAAACTTTCCGCGTCCGCGGGGAGTCCGTTAGGGACCGCTTGGTAGGCGTGACATAATCATCGTCATGGGAGAGTGTGTGCGGAGGCTCTGAGAGGACGAATGCGTACCTCCCATTTTTTTTATGACCGCACGGACAGGTGCGCGTGGTCAGTAGGCTTCAAAAGCACAATTGCACATGTAGAGGCAGTGTGAAGAAGCCCATTGCTACTCGAACCTGTGCAATCCGCTTACACTTGGACCTGGACCATAGTGCGGCCCAGTGGAAAAAAAGGTTGAGAACCACTATAACATATATAGTTACAAATTAAACAACGTTTCTAAATATGTGATGTTGTTTATCTTGATCGAACTACATTGCTTCAACGTAGTGGTTAACAATGACTAGGCTACATGTTTTAAAATACACTGACCTACACTGACCTAACAGACATCAATTTATAAAACAAGATTATTTAGAATTATAATTTCACAACTCTCAAAATGTTACTTTTGTCTTTACAGGTCTTTCTTTTTACTATCCTGATTGCAGTTTAATTTATAATGTAACTGTCCTGTTACAACTGTATTTTTTTCTAACTAGTTTTCTAACTAGAAAAACTGTCTTGATTGAATGTGTAAACGATAAAATGTGTAAACTCAGACTTTTATGAAATAAACTAAACTCTTACCCGTGCTTCCCGTTCTTCATTTGCCATGCTGGATTACTGATGTAAAGGCTTAATTTCCATTCTAATTAATCCATATTGCGCTAAAGGTGCGCAGAATCGTGCTCCTTGAATGCACTCAGTGGCTTATGATATGATTGGTTGAATGGTAAGCTCGCATCTGATTGGCTAAAGAGTACGACAGACCCACGTGGGAAGAGAGCTCTGCCAGGAAAGTCTCAAAAACACACACACACAAATCCGAGTGGATTCGTAGTAAATGACGATTCGTACATTCAGACACTCGTACATTTTAAACATTCAAAGGTTTTTGTGCACAGTTGTATATCTACAAATAGTTTTTTGCATTTGTGAAATGTATTTTATAAATATATAATTTTATTTTGCGCTTGTGAATTGCTTTTTGTGAATATATTTTTTTTTCACGCACGTGAATTTTTTTTGTGTGTACGTGAATTAGGTTTCATGCATGTGAAATTGTCTACACATGTGTGAATTGTGTTTTTTGTGTGAATTATATTTGAGACTAATCTGCTTCTATACTTCCACACCCTTGTTAATCAGCTATGATTTCCCTCAGATTTTAGGAATAATAGTGGGTAGGGTTAGGTTTAGGGGCAGGGATTTATGGACAATAATGTTGATCCAGGATCATCAGAAGATGTTGATCCAGGAACATGTCTTACTTGGCAAAATAGCATCTACGCTGCAAGATGTGCATCGGTTTTCAGTTATACTTATGCGTTGTTGTCCGTGTCGACATGCAGTACACTTGCAAACCACTAGCCTGCAGTGTCCACGGGCATGTTGCTTGTGAAACCCGTAGTCCACGGCAAAAGCTGAAGAAGAACCGGTTTGTCAGAGAAACAGCTGTGACAGCTGCAAATAAATATCAAAGAACAGATTATTTATTTAAAATCACAAAAAATAATCGACAACGGAACAGAAGAAGATGGCATTCTTCCAATCTCCACAAGGACTTGTACCTTGCCAGGGCAACTGTTTGTCACGGACAGTTATTTTGTTTTATTTTGTAACATGAAAATATATTAAAGTGCAAAACACACAAAACTGAAATACATACGGAGGGAGGGTTACTAGTAGACCAATCACAGTGCTTGCAGTCTGTGTAGATTTGATGCGCTGTGACATTTTTGGAGAGGATCACATCAGGCTACGCCGCAGCCTGCACGTACTATACACAACCTATAGTGTTGGCGTAGTTTTGACGCAGAAGTATAAATCAGCCTTAACCTTTGAGTGCCTGTCCTGATTGTTGATATCGACACAAGGGCTTGATTTCTGAGGAAATAGTGGTTACAATGTGAATACGAAATCTTGAAAACATTTCATCACGATTTCAATGAGCAATAGAAGTGTCAGTGACTTCAAGGATGTGGAAAGACACAGTGAATGTAAACAAAGTGTTTTCTGAGAATTCCCAATTTGAGTCAATGTTTGGACAATAACCCAGATTGACATAAACAGATATTTTTTTTTGTGATTATAGTCAAGTATTTATATCCTGTTTGATGTGAGTGAGAGGTTAAAGCAAGGGGATTCTTTTTATTACTGTTCTGAAAGATTTTTACATTGCTCACTTCTGCCCCTCAAGATTTAATTTACTCAAGTTTTATCTTTATCCTTCAGGTAGAAATGGCATGTTTGGAAAGCTCCCTTAATCTGTGGCTGACAGATTGTGTATGAACTGCATAATTTTTTAGATCAAACCATTTTTGTGTCATGCATCAAATTTCTTCAAGTAATTGCTTCACTGGAAACATGACTGGGGATTCTTTGGAAAGTTAAATAAATTTTATTGTACACAATCCTGTAAATAATAACAAAGGACCAGACATAGGATATATATATATATATATATATATATAGAATTACTTCACATATTATGTTTTAATGCATTTATCAAATTTGATATTTTTATTATTCCTGTTTTAGACATAAGATTAATCAGAACTATTTTACACATAAATTGTAATTAATAGTAAAACATAAAACAAAATCATACATCTAACATCATTAGTGGATAGAAAATATACATTGCCAGTGTAATTAAGTAAATATTCAGTGGAAATATACAATATTAGAGCCAATTATTTGATATTTGATATTTTAATAACATTTTATATTTTATTTTACTGTCCTCATAATGTTAACCATTACAATCCCCAAATAAGTTTTTTATACATGAAATTATATGACTGCCATACAATTTTTATTTATACAGATTATTTGTTTTATGTAAGATGTGGACATTTATGTTTTGAGAACACAAACTGCTGCATTCATCAGTGTAGACCATTCTGTTTCATGCTTGTCACTTTCACTAGTTTCCCTCATTAGGGGCAATAAAAACAGCCAGCAATCAAAACGATTGCGACTTAATCAGGCAGACACATTATTATCCCTGTTGGCATAATCATAAGGGTTATTTGAAGGACAGCTATCCTGATGTCGTGAGGAAAGCCCGATCCATGATTAATCTAAAAGACAGAGGACATACAAAATGTCAGGGGGAAAAAATCTATTAAAATAAATATCTTTAATTTATTATCAGTATTTTGACAATGAGCCATTTGTCTCAGGCTCTTTATGGTTGTGAAGAAATAAAGCTCAGGCTCTGCTGGGGTTCTGTGCTAAATGTTTTACAACAAACCTTTCTGGCAAAATCAAATGAATCAAAAATGATATATTAGCAAAACATTTTATGAACTAGATGGAAAGAATGTTAAGAATAATAAGTCCATTTTCCAATAAATTACCCATGATGCTGTACAACCAGAGTATAACAGATTAAGGAAAAAGAAAATAAACAAATGAAGTGTAAAGTCAAGTTTTCAGTCCACATGTGCAAATAAAGTGTCTTTAGATGGTGCTTTCGAAGGTTGTAAAGTAGATCAGCAGACTTTGATGGTTTCTTCATTTGATTCCTCTCGGTTCCTCTGTTCACGCTTTTGGATGCTCACTGGATGTGTGACTGATGGCCATTTCAGCTTCATATCGTCCATTTCAGAGTTTCTGGTCACTGCAAGATAAAATACTAATTGAACACATGACCATAACTATAAATAATACAGTGCTCTGGATGAGTGACGTCTAAAAGTGAAAATCTCAAAGCATGCAAAACTGAACAACAGCAACAACAAAAAAAACACAAAATGAATACAAACATATAATGTTTGCAGTTACACACATTTGAAAAGCTTTAGAATTGTAATTGTTTTAATAAGTTTCTTATTTTGTGATCTCAAGTTAGAAAGGGTTTCTAAGTATATTTTAAGATCACAAAATGTAATATATGATGTTTTCTTTTTCAAATTACTTTTGACTTACGAAGGTAAAACTTTGCTAAGATAATTAACAGATTAATAATGTAAATAATGTTTTTATCAGAAAAAAAGTTGGGTTTTGATAAAGTAAAATATCATGAGGTTCTAAATTAAGGTCTTAATTATTTTTTTATGTCTATTTTAAAGTCAATAGAAATAGAAATAGAAAAAGGGCAGTAGAAAAAATAAATGTTTAATATCTTCAACAGATATATTACAAAAGGTGCATTTATTACAAACACTATGAACATAAATGAACATTTATTTTACTTTATTAGAAATTACATATTTATACGGTAACTTCCAAATTCTGTGCCAAGATATACAATGAGGTTTAAGCCATTTTGATTTACATGGAGGATTGAATCCGACATTAAAGGAGTTTCTTATAAAACTGTTTGTCGTTTCGTTTGTCGAAAAAGAAGACACCATTTACAAAAAAGTTAGAGATTTTGTAGGCTTTGTATTATTAATATTTACATCAGATTTGTTTTCTTAAAATTATTATGCCACTGGGATAATAATTAAAATTATAATGCATTAATTACTTTGTTAAATTCTATTTCGTTTACAAAAAAGCCATATTTTGTATTATATATATATATATATATATATATATATATATATATATATATATATATATATTTATATATATATTTTAAATATTCAGATTTTTTTGTGGTACTGATTTTTGTCATAGCTGTAAGTCATAACCATCAGAATTAAAACAAAAAACTCTTGAAATATTTCAGTTTGTGTGCAATGATTCTTAAATATATGAAAGTTTGTTTTTTGACTTACAAAATTACAAAAAATAAAGAACTTTACTGTTTAAAAATTTTTTTTTAATAAAGATTAAAAAAAATATATATAAAATATACTTGGTTGGAGCTCCTTTTGCACAAATTACTGCTTCAATTCAGAGTGGCATGGAGCCGATCAGTGCGTGGCACTGCTGGGGTGTTATTGAAGCCCAGGTTGCTTTGATAGCAGCCTTCAGCTCCTCTGTATTGTTTTTCAGATGTTACTTATCTTCCTCTTCACAACATCCCATAGATTCTCTGTGAGTTTCAGGTCTGGTGAGTTGGCTGGCCAATCAAGCACAGTAATATCATGGTCAGCAAATCACTTGGAAGTGGTTTTGGCACTGTGGGCAGGTGATAAAGTCCTGCTGCAAAATGAAATCAGCATCTCCATAAAGCTTGTCAGCAGATGAAAGCATAAAGTGCTCCAAAATCTCCTGGTAGATGGCAGCATTGACTTTAGACTTGATAAAACACAATGGACGAACACCAGCAGACGTCACGGCTCCCCAAATCATCACTGACGTCAGAAACTTCTGTGCCTCTCTAGTCTTCCTCCAGACTCCAGACCCTGATTTCCAAATGAAATGCTAAATTTACTTTCATCTGAAAAGAGGACTGTGGACCACTGAGCAACAATCCGGTTCATTTTCTCCTTACCCCATGTGAAATGCTTCTGATGTTTTGTTCTGGTTCAGGAGTGGCTTGGTTCTAGGAATGTGACAGCTGTAGCTCTTTTCCTGAAGACGTCTAAATGTGGTGACTCCTGATGCGCTGACTCCGGCTTCAGTCCACTCCTTGTGAAACTCTTCCAAGTTCTTGAATCAGCTTTTCCTTACAATCTTCCCAAGACTGAAGTCATCCCTGTTGATTGTGCACATTTTTCTACCACACTTTTTCCTTCCAGTCAACTTTCTATAAATATATTTTGATACAGCACTCTGTGAACAGCCAGCCCTTTCAGCAATGACCTTCTGTGACTTACTCTACTTGTGGAGGGTGAAGATGATTGTCTTCTGGACAACTGTCAAGTCAGTAGACTTTCCCATAATTGTGGTTGTATGTTCCATGAGGTTCCCAGTATTTATACTCAAAATTAATACAACTAATCAAGCTCAAAATGGAATATTAATTTTTTTTATTTCAAAGTCATAATCATCAGAATTAAAACAAAAAACAACTTCTTTAAATATTTTAGTTTGTGTTCAATGAATCTAGAATACAAGAAAGTTTTTTTTAATTAAATAACATAAATAAAGAACTTTTTCATGATATTCAAATTGTTTGAGATGCACCTGTATAATTGCCCACTCTTGTCAATAAGCTGGTTTAAAATAAATTTTATGCTTATTTGATTTCTGTGGCACTTGTTTAGTTTAGAAGTAGACATGTCAAGCTTTCTATAGATATCTCTCTCATGTCTCTTCGTTGAGTATTCACAGAGTTACAGTTCATTTTAATGACGTGTTTGTAAATGAAGATCAGCGCAGACAAAGGCTGCAGACAGCACACCTTGTTTGTTATCTTTATTTTATAAGTGCACAAAGTTCTGTTGTTATTATGTCTGTATTCAAAAAAAAGTAGACCCTTTACAGATTCGATTGATGTATTGCTCTTATCTGTACGATCAAAACTAAAAGTGTAATTTAAGTTCTTTTCGGGGTTATCAGGAGAAAATGACTCATAACACATATACGCGTTAATCGACTCCAGAGGGTTAATAAAATTATTCCTTGAATAGAAATCTCTAGATCTCTCTCCTACCATGAATTGTAGCTCTTTTGCATTTTTTTGCAAAACAGGTTTAACCCTTGTGGATTGTTCAAATTCACTACCCTTTCGGTATGTTCGGGATGAAAACATCCACTCATTTAAACTCAGAGATGTATAAAGTACTAGAGACAAAGACTTGAGTAAAAGTACAAGTGCTCTATCAAAAAAATGACTTGAGTAGAAGTTGAAGTGCTCTTTAAGCACCACATTTAAGTAGAAGTACTAAAGTATTCAACATTTTTTGTACTTAAGTATTGCAAGTAGTCTATTTGAAAATGTACTACTCAAGTACTGAAAGTAAAAGTACAAGTATTGTGTTATTGATTAACCTAAAGGACGATCACAATTCCTTTGACTGTAACTTTTTGTAAACAAAAAACAGATTAAAGAGTTAGTTCGCCCAATTTGCAAAATTGAAATTGAAAGGTAAGAAAAACATTATCAAAGTAGTCCATGTGACATCAGAGGGTCAGTTAGAATTTTTTGAAGCATCGAAAATACATTTTGGTCCAAAAATAGCAAAAACTACGACTTTATTCAACATTGTCTTCTCTTCCGTGTCTGTTGTAAGACAGTTCAAAACCATAGACTGTATAAAAACATGGACGTAGTGTCCGTGACGTCACCCGTAGACTCCTGAAGAGAGTTTTTGAAGCCTAAAGTGTGTAGAGCGGGCCGTCGCCATCTTGGGAGCTAGTTGCTGATGCCACACCCACCTAGCACGACGGCAGTATCAGCAGCGGCAATCCACCTGTCACTCAAGTGGCTACGCCCTTAATTATGCAGAAATTTAAGTCTTAATATAATTTCAGTGGTCTCCAACGTGGTGCCCGCGGGCACCTGGTAGCCCGCGTGGAGTCTCTGAGTCGCCCGCCGAGCACGTTCTACAAATAGCCTGAATTGTAATCTTTCTTTTTTTTTTTATGATATTGTTATAAAATGAGAAAATAACTATTGGTGACATTTCATATACCATTAAAACATAATAAAATAATTCAATAATTTAAAATATTTTGAATCTGCACGTCTCTCTATCTCTCTCTCTCTCTGCGTCTCGTGCGCGCACCTCTCTCTCTCTCTCTCTCTCTCTCGCTCGCTCTTCGTCTCGTGCACACGCACCTCTCTGTCTCTCTCTCTCTCTCTCTCGCTCGCTCTGCGTCTCGTGCGCGCACCTCTCTTGTTCTCTCTGCGTATCGCGCGGCAGAGGAGCAGCGTTTTAATTTAGTTAAACACAGATATTATGTTGCTTTTCAAATTTTACATGCAAGTATGTAAAGTATATCATTCAGTCACTATTTCATATTTATGCCGTTGTTCTTTCTCCCTTTCCCCCCGTGATTTTGTCTATATCGCGAATATAAGACGACCCCACATTTTTTAGGACAAAAACGCCTATCTTTAGGACAAAAAAACTTGTCTTATATTCGGGTATATACGGTAATTATATATTCAAAAGTCATAATATTTAACAATATTACTGTTTCTTGTTGTATTTTTCAAAACTTGAAACTGTGTGTGTGTGTGTGTGTGTGTGTGTGTCTGTGTGTGTGTGTGTGCGTGTGTGTGTGCCTATATCAAACAAGTAGCCCTCAAGACTATTTTATCCCTTCAGGGAGCCCTCACTCACAAAAAGGTTGGAGACCCCTGAACGGACGAGTTATAAAAAAAATCACCCCCCTCACAGTTGTCATGAAGGGCAAAATTAGCTATTTAGACCAAAATCATTTTTTGAACCAGGCTGTAAACATGTTTTTTCCTGCTGTAAAGTTGGGCATTTTAACATGGGGAGTCTATGGGACTGACTCCCTTTTGCAGCCAGCCTCAAGCGGTCAGTCGATGAATTGCAGTTTTAGTCACTTCCTTATTGGCCTCACGAGAGAGAGCGGGAGGTTGGCGCTCGTTCAAAACAAAGCAGTTTGTGATATCCGGTTCATGAACGAATCATTCGATGTAACCGGATCTTCTTGAACCAGTTCACCAAATCGAACGGAATCATTTTAAACGGTTCGCGTCTCCAATATGCATTTATCCACAAATGACTTAAGCTGTTAACTTGTTTAATGTGGCTGACACTCCCTCTGAGTTAAAACAAAGCAATATCCCGGAGTAATTCATTTACTTAAACAGTACACTGACTGAACTGCTGTGAAGAGAGAACTGAAGATGAACACCTAGCCGAGCCAGATAACGAACAACAGACTGACTCGTTCACGAGTCAAGAACACTGATCTATATAACTTATATTATAGATCAGTGGTCAAGAACCGTTTCTTTCAGACGTGTCCGATTCGAGAACCAAGGAGCTGATGATACTGCGCATGTGTGATTCAGCGTGAAAGCAAACCGACACACAAAGTGTCTGATCCGAACTGATTCTTTTGGTGATTGATTCTGAACTGATTCTGTGCTAATGTTATGAGCCCAGGTAAACCGAAGGCTTGCAGTCAACGCCAATGACGCCATTACGTCGATAAAAAATTATATGGGAGTAAAAGTATTAAACTCATCGAAAATATGTACTGAAGTAAAAGTGGAAGTAGAAGAAAAGAATAATAATACTCTAGTAAAGTACAGATACCGCCTTTTAGTACTTAAGTACAGTAGTGAAGTAGTTCTACTCTGTTATCTCTGTTTAAACTGCTGTAAAAATGTATCAGATTCATATTCCTTTTCAATTTTTTTTTGCAAAAATCTGTTAATCAACTTCAGTCCTGATCAAAACTACCAAATGTTTTTTAAAAAATCCAAGATTTTAACTCTTTAATTGCCAAGTTCATAAATGATGTCACTGATTTAGGGGGAAAAAACACACAAAATGACTTATTTTGACTTATCCTCCAAACATAAGTAATTGTGGCTGGATTTTTTTTTACTTTTTATAACAGTCTTGGGCATGTCAAAGATTAGTAGCAACATTGGCTTTGAAGCATTTTTAGTTTTTGTGCAGCATTAGATTTTAATTTTTTCTCCCTAATTTGTTGTTGGTGGCTGTTTTTGCCCCATTGACGTCCATCATAACGACATTTTTTGATTGCAAAGCCATGACACTATATAATCATGCATTCTTGATTGTTTGTGGTTTTCCCTTTTGGGAAGAGGTAAAATTTGTTATTTTTACAGTTGATCACTAGGTGGGACCATTAACCCTTTAGATAGGCCTGTGCAAAAAAAGGCTTAGTTTCTGGCTTGTATGAGTTATATGGAGTATAACAGCAAATTATAGTGTTTGTGTGTGTGTGAGATTCTTGATTGTTGGTTGTTTTCCCTGTTGGGAAGAGGTAACATTTGTTATTTTTACAGTTGATCACTAGGTGGGACCATTAACCCTTTAGATAGGCCTGTGCAAAAAAAGCTTACTTTCTGACTTGTATATGAAGCTATATGGATGACTTGTTTATGAAGCTATATGGAGTATAACAGCATATAATATTGTGTGTGTATGTTTGTGTGTGTGTGTGTGTGTGTGTGTGTGTGTGAAAGAGAGAGAGAGAGTGTGTGAGAGACCCTTTGTGCACTTACCTTGATGTATTTACGAAAATCAAAATGTACACCTCAGCTCTCAGAACTACATGGAGTAAACAAAAGTGTATTTATGCACCTGCTGCCATTTAATGGTGGTGAAAGTAACATTTAAATTAATATTAAAATGTGTTTCAAATATAAAGTTGAACTTTACATGGCGCAGAACTTTCCAAAACATTGGGTTTTCAAGATGCACAGCACATGTATTATTGTCTGATCCTTGATGCGATTGTGCATCAGCACAAAGTTGATTTGTGTTTGCTGGATCTAATATTTGACGTTTTTTTTTAAATGTTGTAGATTTAAGTAGCAAATGAGAATCAATAAAATGAATGCATATATTTTGAGACAAAGTTCTTCTTAATGATTTTCAGTTTTGTTTAAGATAATTAAAGCAACAGTTTTAAAAAACGAAATAATATGTAAAAGTATGGTATTTTTGGGGTAAAAAGCACCCCCACTGTTGGGGCTAAAGGTGCACAGTAATTAATATGATAATTAATAGATGGCTGACTTTTCCATTTGTTGACATATGACATGCTTAGAATCAGATGATAAATATCATAATTTGTGTTGGGTGTCCATATTAGAGATAATCAACATGTTTATGCCATGATCCATTCTCTGCTCACCACCAGATATTGACACATTACATCACAGCTGCTCTTTCTGAGATAAGTCAAGTCACAGCTGCTCTTCCTGAGGCAAGCCACATCTCAAGTGATTTCCCAGAGTCTAGTCTAATCACAGCTGATCCTCCAGAATTATTTCATGTCCTGTCTGTTGCACCCAGATCTTTAAGGGTAAGTCCTTTGGTATCCCAGTATGGTATCCAGTGTGAGGGATGCACAGCTGGTGTCTGCACGTTCTGCTCGTATCCCTAAAGCAAGTCACCTTAGCCCTCCAGTTTTTAAATTGATTCCCCCGTCTGCAGCGCTTCCCATAATGGGAATCGTTTTATTGTGTATCTGGGTTACGAACACCACTGCCGAGTCTCTAGGGGTGGCGGCTAATGCTGCAGAACCTCACGATATGGGGACGTCTGCTTCAGCTCCCTGCACAGTGGCGCCCAGCAATATACTCCCAGCCTGTGAATCATTGTCTGGTTCTAACCCGGCCATGGATGCTGTATGTGAACTTTCTGCCTGTCCTGTCGCGGCTATGGAGGCTGTTAATGAACATTCAGTTCTGTCTATCACAGCCAGGGAGATTTTCAATGAACTTACGATGCCTTCTGCCTCTGTCTTTGGGGCCATAACTGTTTGATTCCTATGTTTCAATTCAGTTAGTCTCAGTCCTGGTTTCCACATCCGCCGTGGTGGTCTTCTCTGCTCTGGTGGTCTTCTGTTCCGTTGTGGGGATTTTCGGACCCGTCTGCCGTCTGCCGAAAAGAATACACGTCATACCTCTTTTTATCAGTTTACACTGGCTACGAATAGCTGCTCGCATTAAATTCAAGGCATTGATGTTTGCATACAAAACCACCACTGGCTCGGCACAACTTTACCTAAATTCATTTCTTCTGACTTATGTTCCCACTAGAAGCTTGCGTTCTGCAAGTGAATGTCGCTTGATTGTGCCATCTGCTAAATGACAATGTAAATGTAATGATTACACACTCACCTGTTTCCAATAACCCGAACGCTATAAAGGTTGCACTCACTCACATACAGGGGCTCAGTATTGATTAGCCTAGCTGCCATAACAAGTGCTTGTATTCTGTTTTCTAGTCTTGTTGTTCTGACCCTAGTCTGTTTATCTCACCTCTGATCATTTGCTGCTTGCCTTTATCTATTGCCTGTGTTGGATTATTCTCTTGCCTTGCCCTCTGGAGACTGTTTGTCTGACTGTGCTCTTTATTTGAATAAAAAGCTGCAAATGGATCCAACATTGCTTCTCAACCCTCATTGTTTCAGTTCAGAATGAAACCATCATATTTTAAATACATGACATTAATCATATCATATAATAAAATATAATTTGTTGTTACTACTGTGAATATATATTCAATTATTATTGGATCTCCTTCAATAATTTTTTAATCTTATTAAAATGATTTTGTTTCTGTATTTTAAAATATTGTTTTATATTAACATATTTTAAATGACAGCATATGTATTGAACAACAAAAAAAACTTTTATTTTTTTAATAAGCAGAAAATAGTACAAACTTTGATTTTGTTTTGATTGTTTTGAACAAGTATTAACTTGCTGAAGTATTTGTATCAATAACGTGGGGTTTTTACCCCATGCAGATTCACCCTTTACAGTCATCAAAAATCAGCCTAAAAGATGAAAGGACAGTATGACAAAGATATTGCTTTCCTCAGCGGACATTCAAACTAATGTTTTATTGTGAATATTAGATTGAGCTGAAGAATGCATGCTGTATCAGATGCAGGTAATCACACTCACTCAGTCAATCTATCTCTCAATAATACTTTACATATAAAACAGATAGCTTTTAATAAAGTGATACAATAAGCTTTCAATGAAGCAACTTAGCGTTCCTTCATTACTAGTCTAAAGTAAGGTTTTCAAATTAGTAACAGATCTTGAGCTCAGCTGTTAAACTGTCAAACTGAGATTTGAATCTGTGGTGGAAGTAGTTCTGCACAAAAGGGGGGTTTCAAAAGACACTCCTTGTTTTATATTTATTTACACACTCGTGCAACTCGTTTGTTTACAATAGTAACCAAGGAAACGCTGTATCCACAAGTGCCACCTGCTTTCAGAGAGTGAATCTGTGTTTCATTCAGTCCGTCTGATCTACTTTAATATAGTATAAATCAAAAACTGCTCATGTTCAGCATCTTTGTTTGGATCGTGATTAAAAGTGGTTTCCTCTAATTTTAAATGGCTAGAGTTCAGCCAGTAATGGAGAAAAAACATCTTGTTCATGTAGTCATATTTTCATTATCTTATCTCTTGTTTTTTGTAAAAAAAAAAAAAAAAAGAATAAAATATTAACAATTCAGTATCAAAGTCGGCCAATTTGCTTGTAATGAAAACAAAAATGGCCATAAAAAGATTGGAACGTCTCTACTGACTTTTGACAGTCAGCGTGAACATTGATGTGGTTCCCAATGTTATATCCAGTGGTGAACCATAAGAGAAGTATTTCAGTATTTCAGTAATTCAGTAACTTGTTAACTAATAATTTTGATTATTGTCAAAAGTAGGCTATTAGTACTTCTGTACCAAGTCAAAAGTGAAAAAAAACATACCAGAACTGGCTATTCTGCAGCACTGGTAAAAAAAAAAAAAAAAAAGTACAGACAATTCAGAACTCCCTCATATTTATATAACTTTCCGTGAATAGTGATATGCAATGGCCAATCAGAGGTGTTTAAGTTTGTCAGAATCAACTAATTTTTCACTTGACCATTTTAAATACTTGAAAAATATTTGAAGAATACAAGTTCATTTTTTGTAATATTATACATATATTTTCTTTAATATTATAAGCATTAATGAACTGTTTTTCCCCCTTTGATACTAATATTGGTTTTGAAAATAATTTGTTGTAATGTATATGCTAATTAAGAGCTCATATTAAACGTAAGTCAAGTAATGGCCATAAACTATGTTTTTAAACACTTGGAGAGAGGAATTACTTTAGAGTGTGATCCTTGTCTTTTTTTCCAACTGTAATTAAATTAAAAATGTCCTGGAAAGTCCTTGAAGTCCTGGAAAATGATCACAGAAAAAGAACCCTGTATAAACTTGACAGAAATATATATATTTATCATTTATAAGTATATATATATATATATATATATATATATATACACTCACCTAAAGGATTATTATTAGGAACACCATACTAATACTGTGTTTGACCCCCTTCAGAGCTGCCTTAATTCTACGTGGCATTGATTCAACAAGGTGCTGAAAGCATTCTTTAAAAATGTTGGCCCATATTGATAGGATAGCATCTTGCAGTTGATGGAGATTTGTGGGATGCACATCCAGGGCACGAAGCTCCCGTTCCACCACATCCCAAAGATGCTCTATTGGGTTGAGATCTGGTGACTGGGGGCCATTTTAGTACAGTGAACTCATTGTCATGTTCAAGAAACCAATTTGAAATGATTCAAGCTTTGTGACATGGTGCATTATCCTGCTGGAAGTAGCCATCAGAGGATGGGTACATGGTGGTCATAAAGGGATGGACATGGTCAGAAACAATGCTCAGGTAGGCCGTGGCATTTAAACGATGCCCAATTGGCACTAAGGGGCCTAAAGTGTGCCAAGAAAACATCCCCCACACAATTACACCACCACCAGCAGCCTGCACAGTGGTAACAAGGCATGATGCCAAATTATGCCAAATTCTGACTCTACCATCTGAATGTCTCAACAGAAATCGAGACTCATCAGACCAGGCAACATTTTTCCAGTCCAATTTTGGTGAGCTCGTGCAAATTGTAGCCTCTTTTTCCTATTTGTAGTGGAGATGTTTGGTACCCGGTGGGGTCTTCTGCTGTTCTAGCCCATCCGCCTCAAGGTTGTGTGTGTTGTAGCTTCACAAATGCTTTGCTGCATACCTCGGTTGTAACGAGTGGTTATTTCAGTCAAAGTTGCTCTTCTATCAGCTTGAATCAGTCGGCCCATTCTCCTCTGACCTCTAGCATCAACAAGGCATTTTCGCCCACAGGACTGCTGCATACTGGATGTTTTTCCCTTTTCACACCATTCTTTGTAAACCCTAGAAATGGTTGTGCGTGAAAATCCCAGTAACTGAGCAGATTGTGAAATACTCAGACCGGCCCGTCTGGCACCAACAACCATGCCACGCTCAAAATTGCATATACATTTATTGATTTATAATTTACTCATTCAGCAGTGACTATTATTCATGTGATACTGCTAAAATACCAAGTGAAACATCTATACAAAATTTACTGAGTTCAAATTACAAAGTCAAGTTATAGTACTTTTATGACTCACAAGCATTCTTAAATAAACTAAACCATTACAAATACCTAAGCTGATCCAAAACAAAAATGGCAAGCATATAATTATGCTCTTCAGAGTGATTAAGCAAATAATTACACCTCATCTCTCAGCATGCTCAATGAGACGGTTACTACAGCAGCGCACCGACGACACACCGCAGAGTGCTGAAGCGAGGAAACTAAACAAATAAATAATTGTTTTATGGAAATTGTTAATGGAAATCCTAAATGACTCTGACGAGCTCCTCAAATTTGTCAAGCATGAGTCAAAGCATGGTGAAACGACCTACTGTCCTGTTTGGCTCTGGTTCTCAGAGAGCAGATGGAGAGAAGTAACAGACAGCCATGCTTCAGCGTGTGTATGATGGTGGGTCACACACCTGGTTTTCCGGTGTGCTGTGAGCAGGTGCTGGCGTCACCATGTGGCTGAGAGCAGGAATCCTGCTGGGCTGGCCACGCAGTGTAACTGTGATAGTGGTGGGAACTTTGAGTCCTGCAGACAACACACACACCTCTATGTTTCATGGGGACTTTCCATGGACATAATGATTTTATACTGTACACACTGTTTTTATACCCTAACCCTAAACATAGTGCTTACAGAAAACACTTTCACATTAAGAAAAAAAACCTTTTCAATAAAACAAATACATAATGCAATTGAAATAAATAAATACATGTGTAATTTGTAAGCCGTTTTCCTCATAGGGACCTAAAAATGTACCCCAGGTCAACACGTTTGGGTTCATACCAGGACCACACACACACACACTACAGGATTAGTTTTGTACTATGAAATATCTTAAAACTAAAAAAAATTTTTTTTTCCTAAATCTTATAAATACAGATTGGTTGTAAACATCTGTGAGAATGTGAAAGAAAAAAAAAAAATATTGGCAAAATTATTAGGTAATGTATTAGGGTCCCACTATATATTGTGTCCTTAATACCTGTGTACTTACATAGTAACTACATGTGTATGTAACTATAGTGTAAGTACACTGGATGGTTTGTGTAGGTACAAATGTGTAACAGGACATTGGTAACAACACTTGTTTTCACTTCACTAAGTACTCGTGTAACAGGAATTGTATAACTCAATTTTGTAACAATAATATGTATAAAAGTAATTGGAACCATTTGATCCAGGGGGTGCAGATATGAAGGTTTAGGGATATGTAAAGTGGGAAGAGTTGGAATCTCAAGTCTCAATATTCATACTTTATTTGCACTTATCTTGAGTCCTGATTCCTATAAAAGAGAGAAATAGGCCATTCTGTGCCCTAAAATATGTGTGTATAAATCATGTCCCCAAATAAACTGTAAAAAACTTACAAAGGTGCCATAGAATGCAAAAAATCACTTTTACAAGGTGTTTGAACACAGCTGTGTGGCCGCAGTGTGTAAAAAGCAACCAGCCTATAATGGTAAAAATCCACTCACTCATTGTTTAATCCCAAATAACATTTACATTTACATTTACATTTAATCATTTAGCAGACGCTTTTATCCAAAGCGACTTACAAATGAGAACAACAGAAGCAGTCAGGTCAACAAGAGAACAACAACAGTATACAAGTGCAATGACAAGTCTCAGTTAGTCTAGTATAGAACGCATAGGTAGGTTTTTTTTTTTTTTTTTTTTTTTTTTTAATTAAAAGACAAGAAAAGGAAAAGTGCTAGTGTTAGTTGGTTAAGTGCAGGCGAAAAAGATGAGTCTTTAGCTGTTTCTTGAAAATGAGTAAAGACTCAGCTGTACGAATTGAGATTGGGAGGTCATTCCACCAGCTGGGGACAGTCCAGGAAAAGGTCCTTGAGAGTGATTTTGAACTTCTTTGGGATGGTACCACGAGGCGTCGATCACTTGCAGAGCGCAAACTTCTGGAGGGCACATAAGATTTAACCAATGAGTTTAGGTAAGTTGGTGCCGTGCCAGTGGTCGTCTTGTAGGCTAGCATCAGTACCTTGAATTTGATGCGAGCAGCTACTGGTAGCCAGTGTAACCTGATGAGGAGCGGAGTAACGTGAGCTTTCTTTGGCTCATTGAAGACAACCCTCGCTGCTGCATTCTGGATCAATTGCAGAGGCTTGACAGTACATGCAGGAAGGCCCGCCAGGAGAGCATTACAATAGTCCAGTCTGGAGAGAACAAGAGCTTGGACAAGAAGTTGGGTTGCTTGCTCTGACAGGAAGGGTCTAATCTTCCTAATGTTGTATAAGGCAAACCTGCAGGACCGGGTAGTTGTAGCAATGTGGTCTGTGAAGCTTAACTGATGATCCATCACAACTCCTAGGTTTCTAGCTGTCCTCGAAGGAGTAATGGTTGATGAGCCCAGCTGTATAGAGAAGTTGTGATGAAGCAATGGGTTAGCTGGAATCACCAGGAGTTCTGTCTTCGTAAGGTTAAGCTGAAGGTGATGGTCATTCATCCAGCTAGAGATGTCACTCAGACAGGCTGAAATGCGAGCAGCTACCGTCGGGTCATCTGGTTGGAATGAGAAGTAGAGTTGGGTGTCATCAGCGTAGCAGTGATAAGAAAAGCCATGCTTCTGAATGACAGATCCTAATGATGTCATGTAGATTGAGAAGAGAAGTGGTCCAAGTACTGAGCCTTGAGGAACCCCAGTAGCAAGGTGGTGTGACTTTGAAACATCACCCCTCCAAGACACACTGAAGGATCTGTCAGAGAGGTAAGACTTAACCCACAGGAGTGCTGTTCCAGAGATGCCCATCTTTCTGAGGGTGGACAGGAGAATCTGGTGATTAACAGTGTCAAAAGCAGCAGAAAGGTCCAGTAAGATGAGTACAGAGGATTTTGAAGCTGCTCTTGCTAGTCGCAGGGCTTCAGTAACCGAGAGCAGAGCAGTCTCAGTTGAGTGGCCACTTTTGAAGCCAGATTGGTTGCTGTCCAGGAGGTTGTTCTGTACAAGGAATATAGAAAACTGGTTGAACACAGCTCGCTCAAGTGTCTTTGCAATGAATGGAAGAAGGGATACCGGTCTGTAGTTTTCAAGAAGCGCTGGATTTAGTGATGGTTTCTTGAGCAGTGGGCTTTCCCGAGCCTGCTTGAATGCTGAGGGAAATGTTCCAGAGTGAAGAGAGGAGTTGATAACGTGAGTAAGCGAAGGTATGACTGAAGAAGAGATCGCTTGAAGGAGGTGAGTGGGGATCGGATCAAGTGGACAAGTAGTAGGATGATTGGACAGGAGAAGTTCGGAGACGTCCATCTCTGAGAGTGGGGAGAAGGAGGAGAAAGAGTGTGCATCGGTCATTGTGAAGTTGTCCTCAGTCTGCGGTGTGGAGAATTGGCCGCTGATGGATCTCGTCTTAATTGTGAAGAAAACTGCAAAGTCGTCCGCTGTAAGAGTCGATGGAGGAGGTGGTGGCGGCGGATTAAGAAGAGAAGAGAAAGTCTTGAAGAGTGTCCGAGCGTCACAACAGCTGTTAATTTTGTTGTGGTAGTAGGATGTTTTAGCCGTGAAGACATTTGCAGAGAAGGAAGAGAGGAGAGACTGATGATACACACTGAGGTCTGTAGAGTTTCTTGATTTCTGCCATTTCCTCTCTGCAGCCCTGAGTTTAGAGCGATGTTCACGGAGAACCTCAGACAGCCAGGGGGCAGATGGGGCAGTGCGTGCTGGTCTAGACAACAGTGGGCAAAAGTTGTCCAAGCAAGATGTTAAAGTGGAGCAAAGAGTGTCCGTAGCGCTGTTCGTGTCCAGAGCAGAGAACTGAGAGAGTGCAGGAAGTGAGGATGAAACCACAGAAGATAGGCGAGATGGAGAGAGTGAGCGTAGGTTCCGTCGAAAGGTGACCTGCGTTGGAGTGTGAGGCACTTCAGGAGTAAGTGCTAGGTTAGCAGTAATGAGGAAGTGGTCTGAGGTGTGCAGTGGAGCAACTGAAGAGTTGTCCACAGAGCAACAGTGCATGTAGATGAGGTCCAGTTGGTTGCCTGATTTGTGAGTCGCTGTAGTAGACACTAGCTTGAGATCAAATGAGGCGAGCAGAGTTTTGAAGTCAGCAGCCTGGGGTTTATCTAGGTGGATGTTGAAGTCACCAAGCAGTACCAGAGGAGTACCATCTTCAGGAAAGTTTGATAGCAGCACATCCAACTCCTCCAAGAAGTTTCCCAATTGACCTGGGGGACGATAAATGACCACAAACTGGATTTTAACAGGGTGGGTTACAGTAATGGCATGTGATTCAAATGAACCAGTACCTGTAGGTGATGGCTGAAGATCAAATTTCCATTCTTTTGATATAAGGAGACCTGTTCCTCCACCCCTCCCAGTGGTACGAGGAGTGTGGGAACAAGTGAAATTAGTGGAGAGGGCTGCAGGGGTGGCAGTATCTTCAGGTTTGATCCAAGTCTCTGTCAGTGCCATGAGGTTGAGACCGGAATGAGTAGCAAGAGAAGAAATGAAGTCTGCTTTGTTAACTGCAGACAAATAATCATAAACTGTTTCTATACATGAGCAGGTCCAGACTATGATGTCATATTTGGGGAAAGTCCTGCCCCTTTGTGATGCTCTCTGCCCTATTAGCATATACACTCTAAAAATTGCTGGGTTGAAAACAACCCAATTTGGGTTATTTTGGCAACCCAGCGCTGGGTTATTTTAACCCAACAAGTTGGGTTATTATGTTTAACCCAGCATGCTGGGTTGCTTTTTTATGGTTAAAAATTACTACATTGTTAGGCTAAAATGAACTTACATCGAGCTAGGCATTAAACCTACAAATCTTTTTCATTTTAAAACCACTTTATTTGCACATTCTTACAAGCGGCGCTGGGTTAGGAACGCAGACTTGAAGGAGAGCATGCACGTCACGTTAAGATCGGACATCTCCAATGCGATAAGCCACCATTTTCTCAGTGTGAAAGAAGCGAGAAGCAAGTGAAAGACATTATGGTAAGAAAAGATTAAAAATGTAAAGTTATCATTCATTGTTTATGTCCGGGAGTATTTTGAGGTTTCATGAAAGGCAGAAATAAAAGAGTTTATATTGAAAAATACGCAGACGCGGTTTTCGCCTCAGAAACGGGGGCCTCTTTTACTGAACGGAAGGGGTAACTTACTTTTAATATAAGGTCCGTGACTGTCTTATGTCATATTTACATAAGATTTTACAATATCTGAACATTTTGAGGTTTTAAGAAATGGTTATTGTTACGGTTACAATCGTGTTAAGTTGTTATCTTATGTTTCGCACTGAAACTGAATGTACATTAGTTTCCTAAAGGAAACAGCGTTATGTTATAAAGACTAGCATAATTATTTTGAGGCTGTTGAAGTGGTAATTGTCAAAAGTAATGTTTTGCATGTAATATTTGTAAAAACTTGTGAGCTCGTGTCTTCATTGTGCCGCGCGGGAGTTAACTAATGTTACACAGAAGCTGCTTGTGTGAGGAGGAGGTGGTTTTCTCAGCTCCTTCAGAAGAGAGGGAAAGACAGTTTAAGGCAAGTAAACGTTATAATTCCATCATGTTATAATTTTTTTTTTTTTTTTTTTTTACTAAGACTAAAATAATGTTTGTTTTTGTAGATGTTGAAAGTCAGAGACAAGATAACAATTCTTTTGAGACTGATGTGAGTTAATTTTAGAAAATAAAATGTTTCTGCTGTGTCTTACCTGTTTACTTCACATTTTGATGCAACAACAGTATGATTACATGTTCATATTTTATTTAAACCATTGATGTCGCTTTTTTCTTTGTAGAACTCAAACTAACTTTGGAGTTAAGGACACAGAAGCCTGCTTGTGTGAGGAGGAGGTGATTTTCTCAGCTTCTTTGATAGACAGGGAAAGACAGTTTAAGGCAAGTAAACTTCATTTCCCTTTCATAGGTCACCTCAATGCTGCGGTGACGTCACCATATGGGAACACCCCTTGGTGTAACGAATGTCTGAAGCCCTGTACTATCCCGACAATTTAATTGGCCAAATAGCACTTGACACCGCCCTACGTGTGTGCACACATAGTATACCTGCGTTTCGCTCAGATTTCATTTCCTTCAGGAAAGTGAATTTTCTGTACCCTAGGAAAGCATCTCGAATTTTTAGCAACATCTACAATGAGCAGCGTTCAACTCCTATTTGCGGACGCGATGAGTCATCGAAAGTGCAATGAGCCATGTTACAGGTTTATCATGGGGAGGGGGTACTCATGAAAGGTGCGCAGTGTGCTTGGTAGTGTGTCCCCACGTCCAACCCCCGCTGTGCTGAGGCGATAACTTGGGGTGGCATGTGCGACATGGATTATGAGGACAGTGCTTCATTGGATTTTTCCACATTTCGCTCACTCTCCCCGACTCGAGTCCAAGAAGTCGGCAAAAACTTTGTGGAACCCGTTGTGTTTGCAGATGAGTATCTTATGCCTGGTTCACACCGGACGCCGAAGCGACGCGGAAGCGGCGCGAAACGGAAAAGCACGCGCGGTCCGGCGCCTGCCTGTTCACACCAGAAGCGTATTCTCCGCGGCGGTCGACAAGCGCTTCTGCTCAGTTGTTGTTTATTCAGAGCACATCATGGGTAAAGTAAATAACCCCCACTCCCTCCCACCCCCCCTGTAGTCCGCCCACTCCCGTTGCTCTGTGTGTGTATGTGCGTGTATGTGTTGTGTTTTTTTTTTTTTTTTTTTCTAGTCTGTTTAGATACACAAATATGATCCAGGTGTTAGGCCCTCCGCAAAGGCCGCAGATTGTAAACCTGCGTGCGCATGCGTAGGGTGGTGCCAAGCGATATTTGGTCAATAAAAGTTGGCGGGATGGTACAGGGCTTCAGACATTCGTCACACCAGTGGGGGTGTTCCCATATGGTGACGTCACCGCAGCATCTCTTTCCCCATTCAGGGAACCAAGGTTACATACGTAACCGAGATGAATTTCATGTTGTCAGTTTTTTTTTTTTACTAAGACTAAAAAAAAAGTTATTTTTTTGTATTTGTAGATGTTAAAAGCCAGAGACATAGAAGAGCATCATTCTTTTGAGATTTATGGAATTTATTTTTAGAAAATAAATGTTTCTGTTGTCTCCTGCCTGTTTACTTCACATTTTGATGCAACAACAGTATGATTAGTTGCTCATATTTCATGAAACCCATTGATGTCTGTGTTTTTTATTGCAGAACTCAAACCAACTTTGGAGTTGTCTGATTTGGAGAGTCATCATTCTTGGTTTTCCTTTCCTAAAGGAATAGTTCACACAAAAAACATTACTTATTTGCCCTCATGTCATTCCAAACCTATAAGACTTTCGTCTGTCCTTACAACACAAATGAATATATTTTTTCTTTCATAATTTTTAGTTAATTCATTGAGAGTCTAGTTAATCTGTATTTTCAAGCCTCATAAATACAGAGTTATTGTAGAAGTAATCCATTTGGATATTATATATGAATAAATCTTAAATTATATGATAGCAAACATGTACGTTCAAAAGAAAATATTGGTCTCCCAGACTTGCAATTAAGGACAGAAATATATTTAAAAGAGGATATTCAATATATTTATGTGTGTTCCAAAAATTAGCAGTTTGTTTGTGTCTGGAACAACATGAAGAGAGTAATTATGACCATCTTTATTTTTTGGTGAACTAACCCTTTGAAGAGCAGCCCTCCACGTACATGAAAATGTGTGAGGTATGTGTTTCAGTAAAGAAGCTTTCTGGAAGCAATATATTTATTCAAACAATATGACATGCCCTCTCACTAGTGCTGCCATTATAGCCTTCAGGAGCGCTGTGGTAGACAGAGACATTAAACAGCCACACAAAGTGTTGAAACTTTAACACAGATTATTTACCTATCCTTACAGAAGGGAATACACCTCTATCAGAAAATAGATATTTTAATTAAATGTTTAATTTTTTTCAAATGTGTTTCTCTTTTTAGGCCACTGATGAAGAGCAGGCGGTGACTGGGATGAATGCTGGTCAAAGAAGATATTGTCCTTTCCCCTAAACTGATGCAGCAGTGGTTTTAAAGGAGGAGCTGCCCTGGATGATGTAAAAGATATCACATGCTGTGCTGATGGGGATTCTTCATGACTACCTGTACATCAATTATGCGGAAGAGATCATGAAAATTGACAAAATTATGAGAAAATTAAAAATATATTCATTTGTTTTCTAAAGACAGACTAAAGTCTTATAGGTTTGGAATGACATGAGGGCAAGTAAGTAATGTTTTTTTGTGTGAACTATTCCTTTAGGAAAGGAAAACCAAGAATGATGACTCAGAAATCAGACAACTCCAAAGTTGGTTTGAGTTCTGCAATGAAAAACACAGACATGGTTTTCATGAAATATGAGCATCTAATCACACTGTTGTTGCATCAAAATGTGAAGTAAACAGGCAGGAGACAACAGAAACATTTATTTTCTAAAAATAACTTACATAAATCTCAAATGAATTATGTTCTCCTATGTCTCTGGCTTTCAACATCTACAAAAACAAAAAAACAAACATTATTTTACTCTTAGTAAAAAAAAAAAAAAGATAACATGGAATTATGAAGTTTACTAGCCTAAAACTGTCTTTCCCTGTCTTCCAAAGAAGCTGAGAAAATCGCCTCCTCCTCACACAAGCAGGCTTCTGTGTCCTTAACTCCAAAGTTAGAGTTCTGCAAAGAAAAACACAGACATCAATGGTTTAAATAAAATATGAACATGTAATCATATACTGTTGTTGCATCAAAATGTGAAGTAAACAGGCAGGACACAACAGAAACATTTATTTTCTAAAAATAACTCACATCAAAAGAATGTTATCTCATCTCTGGCTTTCAACATCTACAAAAACAAACATTATTTTAGTCTTAGTAAAAATAAAAAAATAAATGATAACATGATGGAATTATAACGTTTACTTGCCTTAAACTGTCTTTCCCTCTCTTCTGAAGAAGCTGAGAAAACCACCTTCTCCTCACACAAGCAGCTTCTGTGTAACGTTAGTTAACTCCCGCGCGGCACAATGAAGACACGAGCTCAACAAGTCTGAAATATTCAGTGTTGTGCCTGAACGCGTTCATTGAACGATAGTTCATGAACTCGTTCATATTTTGGGCGAACGTGAACTGAACGTGCTGTATTAATGCCTGATGAACGTTACTGTGAACTCGTTCATTCTGGTGTCTGTGAACGGCACGCTCTCTCAGGTTAACTTCGTTCAATAGGGTGCCAGATTTCTATAGAGCTTTCCAGGCGAAAACCCGGCTAAAACACACCGTAAACGGGTCTTAATATGTAGCGGAAAAACACCCAATCTGGCAACACCCGCCACCAGTGTCGCGCCGCCGTCCGCCGCATGCGTGACGCGTCATCAAAAAAAAAAACAGCAAACGACAGCAGCATGTAGCAAGAAGGCGTATGATCATTTAAAATAATTTTATGATGTTTATGACAAGGTCGGTGAGAATGGGAGACAAAGCATTAAAGCAACATAGGGGAAATGCTGTCCCTTCAATGCTAATGTAAACCCTGGTTGGATAAGGATTCAAAATTGGATATGAAGATGAAATCTGATGCATACCTTCATTGTTAAAACTGATAAAATAATTGCGGTCTGTGATTCTATGTGGGCTGTGGCAATAATTTTGAAAAATAATAGCTCGCAGCAACGTATGGAAAAAAAGAACTATGAACTAGTTCATTTTTGGAACTGTGAACTTTAGTTCAAAATTTTGTAGTTTGAACTATGAACTGAACTAGTTCATTTTAAAATATGTGAATTGAACTTTGAACTAGTTCATGTAGAAAGTGAACTTTCCCAACACTGGAAATATTACATGCAAAACATTTCTTTTGACAATTACCACTTCAACAGCCTCAACATAATTATGCTAGTCCATTATGTTTACATAACGCGGTTTCATTTAAATTACTACATTTAGTTTAACTGCGAAAAATAAGTAATATATAAATAAATTAACATGAAAATGGGTTAATAACAGTCTATTAACTCCCCAAAAAGTGCAGATATTGTAAAATTTTATGTAAATATGACAACACTCACAGACGTTATATAAAAAATTCCTCTTCCGTTCAGTAAAAGAGGCCCTCGTTTCTGAGGCGAAAACTGCGTCCGCGTATTTTACAATATAAGCTCTTTTATTTCCACCTTCCATGAAACCTCAAAATACTCCCGGACATAAACAATGAATAATAACTACATTTTGAATCTTCACTTACCATAATGTCTTTCACTCGCTTCTTGCTTCTTTCACACTGAGAAAATGGAGGCTTCTCGCACTAGCGTCGTCTGATGTTAACGTGACATGCATGCTCTCTTTCACGTCCGAATTTCCCAACCCAGCTCCACTGGGTTTATGATCAAGACAAATTTTCAACCCAATGTCCTACCAAGTGGTCTGAAAAAATTTGCATTTGGTTTGAAAAAATAACCCAGCATTTTTTAGAGAGAACACAGCCCTGAGTGAGAAGCAGCGGTCCACCATTACTGTCCTCTTGCTGTAGCTGCTGGAGGTACAATGTCAGCGCCAAAGAGCCATTAAAAGTGTCATGTGTTGGGATGCACCAACGAATATAGGAATCTCCATAGACTACTGAGGACACGGTGGTTAACTTTCATTTTCAAAGGAAATGTCCTGGACAAAAAACTGAAAAGTCCTATACTTTGTGCTAATTGTTTTATGCCAGACTGCCCGTCACCCACAAAGCGGAAGGAGACACAAGCGCTGCGTCCGAAATCGCATACTGCAAGGAGTCAGCAGTGTTTTGATTTGAGGGCGTGGGCAAACATAAAGAGAACGTTGTGGCGTGTGTCCATTGCAAGATAGAGCTGGAATACCACAACTAGGGCCCTATGATTGCCGCGAGGCAGAAAACGCGGAGGGAATCGCGGAATCCAGTCATAAAAACAGAATTTACAGTTTAACGCGGAATGGCACGGAATTGCACTAACATCAAATCACGATATGGTCTAATATCTGTAAATATTAAACCGCATGTTCTGCGTGTCTGTATTAATGAACGGAGCAGAAGCGCAACTACCTTTCACACACTGAAGCACGCGTGACGCTCGCGGTGATTTCAGCGTCTGCTATCCCACTAAATGAGGATGTGAACACATGAACAACATCTCCAGAACTGCTCTGACAGTCACTTCATGAGCATTTGACCGTTTGATTTGAGTAAAACTAGCGTCACATCACATACACAGAACTGTAAAGGTACGTCAATCCATCAAAATAAGAGATGTATTACTATTGTAAGGGAAGTCGTGGCCTAATGGTTAGAGAGTCGGACTCCCAATCGTTCATTTTAAGGGACCCAGGAGTGTTATTTTTTCTTGCATAATTAATATTGCACTTTAATTAAGCAAAACACATTTTATCCGATTACTCGATTAATTGATGGAATTTTTGGTAGAATACTCGATTACTAAACTATTCGATAGCTACAGCCCTAGTTTCCACTAATGCTGCCTTCACGTGCTACCAGAAAGATCGTGAATAGGATAGAATAGAAAATTAAAAATTGCATTTGGAAGCTATGTGAGCTCAGTAACACAGTCAGAGTATAAGCATTAGCTCTTGAATCTCTGCACTGCTCTGAAAAGGGAGACGGGAGCACCAGCTCATTTTCATTTAAAGGAGACATACACATAAATGGGGCATTTTGGCTCATACCCTAAAAGTGGCAATTTCCACAAGCAATAAAAAAAGATATGTGGGGTATTTTGAGATAAAACCTCACATACACTTTCTGGGGACATCAAAGAACAATAAAAAAATATATATATAATAATAATATATATAATAATAATAAGACATTTCTATTTGAGTAAGATTACAGGAATACTTGCTTTTAAAAGTACGGAGAAAAAAAGTTCCTTTTTTTATTATTGTTGTATCTAATATTTGCAAACCCTTTTGGCTCTGAAGCAACTTACAATACATTACATCTACTGAACACACTTGACTAGCTAATAATATCTTTGGAATTCTGAGCTTTTAGAATGTTAAAAAGCTATAGATACGAGACCAGATGACCAAATATAAATAAATATTTAACAAACCCTTACCCATCCCAGCATGGTAGTGATCTCACACAGCTCTGACAGTGTGTGCACACATCTACGTGTAACCATTCATCCACACTTGAAAGGAGTGGACAGTGAAATTGCTGTAAACGGACCAAACCTGTTAAAAACCCATCAACACAACTGTAGCTGTATAACTTTACAACAGCAACACTGCTTTAAAAGAAAGCCAACCAGCACAATTTATTTGACATCAAATGGTACTTTGATATCACACACAGAACAGTCTGTTCAGTGCTGCTTCAAGTCAAACACCTATTTGTGTTTGTTAAGAGATGCACAACAGTTCTTCTGTGGCTTTATATGTAATATTGTCATTACACAATATTGCAAAATCAGACAATATTGTGTCTAATATATACCACAGTGTTAACTTCTTATTATTGAACTGTTGTAAATAAATATTACATTAGCACATGGTCAGTGTGCTCGGAAATCACTTCACATAACCCTACAAGAGTGATCACTGATTGGCTGTCGAATATAAATAAATAAATAAATACCACATTATAGAGAAGAAAAAAAATCACCCACTGACTTTCAAAGCTGCTACATAGTAACGACTTTCTACTTCGAGGACCTTAGTAGAAATGTAGGGGAGTGAAAAGAAAGATATTTGTCTTTCAGATGTAGTGAAGTTATAGTCATACGTTTCTAGAAAAATTATACTTAAGTACAGATACTTAAAAAGTGTACTTAAGTACGGTAATCAAGTAAATGTACTTTGTCCACCTCTGCTTTGTTCTCATTAAAGTACTAATTGTAACCGCTTGCTATCAGTCTTCACATTACAGCGCCAAAGCCAAGAGTTTAATAAATACCTTTTTAAAATGACCTAATAATAATTAAAAATGCTAAAATGTTAATACATTTATTTGTTTTAGTTCCTCGAATATTGAAAGACTTATCTAATAAAAACTCATCTCTACTGATTTAATTATTTATTTAGTCCATCACATTTCATAATTCGATCAAAAAATGTGTGTATTATACACTGTATACCATCTTTTTACACTGTAAAAAGTATAATGGATTTTGTAGACAAAAATCAAACGTCACATACAAATGTCTGTGTTTGTGGGATGTGACTGCATTGTTATGAAGTGCCAGCTGGTGGCGCCAAAGATCTTTGCATAATGAGTGTATGAAAAGCAATACTATTATATACAACAGGGTACGATCACTAAAATCATTAAAAATACCCAGTATTCTATATATATATATATATATATATATATATATATATATATATGCTACAATAATGCTGTCCATCTAAATATAATTTCGTTTTCATTGTAAATTGTTAAATTGAAGATGGTCTTAAATCTGGTCAATCAGGTACATCACTAGCTGTATAGATCAGAATTCTGCTTGCTGCAAAGTATTAGCATACTATATACAGTCTAAACTTACTATCGCATTTGACCAAGCAACTAAGGATTAATAATCCATAATTAGTTTTTGGGTTTTGTTATTTATTCGGAATGTATTTACATAATTTAAACTGCTGCAAAGAACACTTATGCATGCAGTTGGGAGATGACAACAGAAAGCAAAATAATAATGACACAAGGAGGTAGGAAAAACGGTTTGGTGTTGGGGCTTTAATGAATGTCTTTGTGAGTAGAGCAAGCTTTATGATTAACAGACTCCTCATCCAACAAAAACAGGTAAACAAATAACAAAAAGTGAGAATAGAAGCAAAATGAAAAAAGAAAAATGGAACATAAACACAACAGTGAGGTGGTCACATTAAGCATGAATGAAGCTGCTGTTGTGGGAATTGACTGATCATTTTTACAGCACTGCCATATAAATATTCTGGTTCTCTGGACATCAGCAACAGCAGTTTGAGTTCAAGGTCGAATATAAGGGCGAGCTGACAAACTGACAAGCCCGATATTGTAGAAGATGACACAATAAAGCTCTTTACATGCATAAAAAAATACAAAGTTTATGGTACATATTTACATGCTCAGCTGGATGTCTGTTGATCTGTAAGAGCGTTTATCAGCTTAGATGCTTCTCATTGACTCGACCTTTGACCTTACAGCTACTCTAGTCCCTACTTATCGCGGACGCCTCTGTTTGGTTCGCTGTGTCATCAGTGGCGACGAGGACGTACCCGTGCTCTGGCTGGAGACGTGGGCCAGTCCTGGCAGACTATGGGCTAGTTTGGCCAGGCCGCCGTTGGTGAGGAGATGGTGGATGGGTGTGGTTTTGGTCATCCTGGATCCCGTCGACACGACCGGCAGCGCCCGCACTAGTGTGCTCAACACCTGCCCCTGACACACCTGAAGACCACCACACACAGACAGGAGCGGTTCAGGGGGGGTTATACATCAGCTTTATTATAAAGGAAACTATAGAGATATTAGAGATGGGCCAGCACCTGTGTGGTGGAGGGGACGCCTGGTGATTTAGTGTTGATCTCCTGCAGACTGAGGCTGAGGCCCTGCAGCAGACTCCTGGCAGAAGGAGCTAAACACACACAAACAAAAAAGGAGTCAAAAAAGGATTCTTTGAATTTTTGGTCTATATCATTGTTTGCTGTGAATCACAATAATCTGCTGTGTCATTGCAATCATGTTCAGATGTACTGCTATATCAGTTCCCTTATTTGCACATATTTAATTTGAAGAAGACATGATCCTGTGTGCATACACGGTGCTGGTTCATGTTTACAGCGCGAAAGAATATGACGTATATTCACAAAAACTTGAAACACGCTTGCTCCAGTCCAGATATGAACTACAAATTGTTAAAACTCACAGTTGTTTTGTGCAGAAACTGCTCTCATGCGTGCTCCACGTGTGGTTACATATTAAATGTGTCATGTTTACCTGAGAGTGCAGAAGCGCTTTCATAAGATTTGAATTTTCTGCTGTAATACGTCCTTATATTGGATCATAAGAATACATACTCATGAATAATACAAAGAAAAGCTCCGAAAACTTATGACCTAGATTTGTACTCTCCAGCCACGGCAGCCGATAAAAAAGTTGTTTCAACTTTGCTTTTTAAACTGGAAGAATGAAATTGCCCCAAAAAATGAAAATAAAATAACCACTTTTCCATTAATAATAGACAAAATGAGTGCTATTGTTGTTTTCACTGCTGTGCAACCTGTACATGTATGCTAGCATCTCAAGACTGTGTTTTAGGGTTTCATGAACCTTTAAACTGTTTTTAGATGACCCTGTCTGCAGAACGTAATGATGCTGGTACCTTGCGCAGTGGCGTGGGCCTGAGCCTGGACAGGAGAGGAAGAACCAGACATCACACTCCCCTGCAGGCTGTGAAACGGCCCTTCACTGGAACCCAAAGCTCCAGACATGTCTGCCAAACCTCCTGACCTAAAGGAGCACAGGACACCAGCTCAGAATCAAACCACCATCAACACACACACACACACACACACTGATGCTACAGTTTTAATGCAAAAGTTTGGGAACCCCTTGCAGAATCTGTGAAAATGTGAATAATTTTAACAAAATAAGAGAGATCATACAAAATGCATGTTATTTTTTATTTAGTACTGTCCTGAGTAAGATATTGTACATAAAATGTTTACATATAGTCCACAAGACAAAGCAATAGCTGAAATTATTAAAAGTTTGAGATCCCATGGTTCTTAATGGTTCTTGGTTCTTGTTTGTTCTGAACAGTTAAACTGAGAACTGTTCTTCAGAAAAAACTTTAAGGTCCTGCAGATTCTTCAGTTTTCCAGCAGCTTTTGCATATTGGACCCTTTCCAGCAGTGACTGTATGATTTTGAGATCCATCTTTTCACACTGAGGACAGATGAGTGACTCAAACACAACTATTAAAAAAGGTTCCAACATTCACTGATGCTCCAGAAGGAAACAAGAGGCATTGAGAGCCTTTTGAACAGGATGAAGAGGTCTAAATTTTTCTTATTTTGTTAAAATGTATATTTTTTTTCCATTTAGTTCTGCCCTTCGGAAGCAACAGATAATACTTGCATGTTTCCCGGAAGACTAATTAAGTACAATTTACCTTGATCTTCAAATTCAAAAACTTGTTACAGTCTAATTATACATTTAAGTTCTGAGTAATATTAATTAAATACATGTACATACTATATGTTTTGGGTTAAGATTATGGTTTGGCTTAGGGTTATTTGCATGCAATTATTCATAATTAATTGTTTTTTATAATAGTAAGTTCATGTAATGTGTTACAAGGATACCATAAAATAAAGTCTTACCGAAAAAACTTTTTATACATAAGTGCTATGTATAAGTGGAAACTTACAAAATACAGTGCAGATGCAGTGTCATGGAGTTATGCAAGTGCTGGTACATTATCTGATCCAACGTGACACGACATTGTATAAATCATGCAAATGTTGCAATAAAAACAGTGATATGAATCTTATAATTGGGTAATATGTATGATGTAGCTGATGAAGATCATCATTACACAATATGCTGCAAGATAAATCGGAAATAAACGATTGGCTGGTATTTTTCTATGCGCATGCAGCTTGTCAGTGAAGTATGGTTGAATGCTGCTGCATCTCAAAGCCAGAGGGGGCTCTTGCCCCGCAGAAGTAGCATCATAATACGTAGTTCCAGGAAATGCCTATTTCCATCACTGTTCTTCAAGCCTCTCAGGTATTTTCATGATAAAGTATATTTATAATGATTATTGTTGATGAGTGTTGCTTTTCAAGTGCACATTATAAGCGAGTCAAACTCATAGTTATTTCAGACGGAGCAGATCTACTAACTTCTGATCAAAGAGCTGTGCTTCATGGACAAGCTACGCATAAAACTATCACAGCCTTTGCTATATTGTAATCACACTAGACAGGTCGACTGACCTGAGATTTAATGTTAATCGCTATTTATCACACAGCCCTATAAGAATACAATCAGCACTGGTTGTTACCGCAAGATTAAAGACCTGTTCACACATCATGAATGTTCAGAGTGAAAAGTAGTATTTGGTGTTGTTTTTGCAAAAACTAAAATCTCAAAGATTTGATTGAATATCAGACTACATTTTTGTGCCGAAGATTTATGCTGGTGTAAACATCCTTAAGGGTTTTTCTTCTCTTGTAAATGTACCTGGTGTGGAAAGATAAAGATACCTTTGTGCACTGAGAAGCCCAGACAGCTCTTTGGCCCCAGATACAGTTTGGTCCACTGTCAGTCCGAGGGGCTTTCCTGCACAGAAAACACCAATACAAATGTAAGTGTAAAAGATACAGTCTAAGACACCTTTAATTTTACGTGGGACTATGCATTACTTCATTTTACTGAAGTACACTAACATTTTTTGGTTTGGGGTCAGTAAGTTTTCAACATTGACAATGATCAGAAAGGTTTACAATCTGCATATTATTATGATTTCTGAAGGTTCATGTGACACTGAAAACTTGAGAAATGATGCTGAAAATTCTAAATATTTTAAAATATAGTAACAAAAATCTTTTTTTTTTTTTCTCAATATTGCTGTTTTTGCCCGTTTTAACTGCCATTTATGACTGTTTCTTCATTTAAGTTTTGTTTGTTTATTTCCATAATATCAATATAGAAAACTATTTAGTAAGAAAACTAGTTTACAACTAGTAAGTTGTAAACAGTGGCAAGACAAAATTCCAATTTAAAATGAACTGCCAACTTTAATCAACTCAGAAATCAGATTAACAAAGTCATCGATCTGCCTGAAAACTTCATAAATCTTCATTTCTCCAAAATGCATCAATATCCCGCTCATAGTTTAACCAACAGTAGGCTGAATGAGGCCTGAATGTTTTCATTACCTTCTTGAGAAGTGGAGCCTGCCATATTTCCAGCCGCGTCTCCGTGGGAGACGATGGTGACTTTGATGTTGGCTCTTTTGGAGGCTTTGGTGGGAGTGGGACTGGGAGTTTGTCTTCTCTTGAGGTGGAGCCTCAGGTCGTCTCGGTCCAAACCCTCCACCTGCTCACTGGGCACCGGCACTGAAACACACAATGCTCAAGAGTTATCTCCAACAACCTCTCGAGCTCACCGAGCGTTCAGAAGGTGCCAATAAAGGTAATATGAAATTTTTACACATATTTAGCAGTATTTGAACTTTATTAATTATTTTACAAAAATATGAATGGTTTTAAATATGAATACATATACTTGGTTACACGAAGTCTATTTTACACACAGCACACAGTGATTATGACATAATATGACAGAGGTAAGTATATAACCACAGCACAGATTAAACCAATAATTTATTAGATATTCAAAGACTTTAGAATGGCGACAGTATATGAAAAAATATTGTATTGCATGCCTTTCAAATATTAGACAGATCTTTTAAACAAGGATATTAATGAAGGCAGAGAATTGGGAGCTGGGTCCTACTTCTGACTCTTATCAGCCAAAGAGAAATAACATTTTGGCCAATGCCCATAATAATTATAATAAATGAATATATATATATTTTATATTTTTTTATTATGCATTTACTATTGTTAGTCCCTTTAGCAAACACACGCTGGTGAAACAGTAAAAGGGGCATATGTGACACAGACATGACAGACAACCTTTAGTAAAGAAGGACAGATAAATGGGGCAGACTGATGGAAGACAGAAGGAAAAAGAAAAGGAGAGATACTCACCAAAGAGACATGAAGGGCTGCCAGGAGGAATGCTTTTCCTCACCAGCATATTATGTTTCATAAAAGCCGTGAACTGAGCTGTAGCGAATGGAAGAAAAAGATGGAGAGAGTGAAGGAGGAAAGAAGAGGGGATAGAAAAGGAATCACACACAACATTACTGCTTGATGGGATCTGAGACTCTCCTCAATATAAGGAGGACGTGACTGTAAATCTCAGAGGGTTAATGTAAGCTTTTCAACAGTAAACTGTGTAGCCCTTGTCATTAAACATGCACAGGCATCAGCAGAACAGCTCAGTGTCAGGCTTAACATGACTCAGACACACACAGGATACACTTTTGCATTCAAAAACAAAAACAGAAGTTAGACACGGGACGAGAGACACATTACTACCGGTTTTGTTACCAGTAATGCATAAAATTGGTTGCCAGTCATATATTTTGTGCATTTATGTCCCACCAGGCAAAAACAGCCTGTGTAATACACGTCCTGTGTGTATGCTGTGTGGAGGGTCCTGGGGCTCGATCTGTGCATTTACACACCTTGCGCTTGTTTATGTGTGAGCACAGTTCCTGAGCGCTGCATGTGTGTCTTCAGCAGCTGTGTGGCAGTAATGAGACTGGATTTCTGAGCTGGAGAAAGTCCAACCATCTTGGGTTTGGGGCTGGCTGTAGGACTACTGCAGACACTGGACATATCCTGAAAGGGAAACATCATTGCAGAGGTCTGAATTACTTCACATGATCCATTGCCTCTTTATATTAACTAAATGTTCTGATTGATTTTAAGCATGTTACTTTGCGGTTAATTTTTAGGGCCGTGGTGTGGAAAAAGCATAAAGAAACACGGAATTCCTAAAACTTAAATTTACAGTATACCAAAGAGTTTGGCAAATTCTGGATGAATAAATCAAAAGTAGAACTTTACACTTCAATTAAAATAAATGATAATCTAATAATCATCATCCTCATTACTTTTTTAAGGAATAATAAAACATTTCTTTTTATGTTTTAATTCAAAGACTACATCTGTGTTGCAGAACTTTGCCAAAAAAAATCAAAGATTTGTATTTGATTACATGTTAAAAGAATAAATGGCTAATAGTCGGGGAGCCAAAGTCTCAAAAATGGGTTGAACCTGACATGGTCTGCCATACTTTTTATTTGTGTTTTTTTCTGTTAACTTTGACCCTAAGAACCAATAATTGGAGGGTCTGCTCTGCTGGAAATATTGCGAAATAACATTGTGGCCATTTTAGTGAATGCATCCTATATTTTTTATCAGAAAAATTTGAAAAATGATTTTTTTTCCTCAAATCCTCAAGTGGGTTTGGCAGGCTGTCAATAAATGGATACACAGAACACATGTGCTGACAACATCCACTGAAAAAATAACTCTTAAAACACATTTCTACATGATTTTGCATCAATTTAATGCAAAAAAGAATTAGGAGTTTTCTCACTTTTTTCCAATATTTTCATCTTAACTTCATTGGCAATCAACTATTCCCCCAAGTTATGACCAGTGGTGGACGAAGTACACAGATCAAGTACTTGAGTAAAAGTACAGATACGTATAGTAAAATATTACTCCAGTAAAAGTAAAAGTACTACTTTTTCAATTTTACTCAAGTGTAAGTACAAAAGTACTAAATCTTGTATGTACTTAAGTAAAGTACTGAAAGATAGATGTTTGCAATTTTATATAGGCTACTTAATTTAATTTTATATTAGCACATATTTTTTTTTATAATCCTACTGTTCAAAGACCAGAGTTGACCATCTGATTTTCACCAGTAAGTAAAAAGTATTTTAAAGTTTGTTGTTTTACAGAACATCACAGTTATATATGACATGATAATAAGGCCTGAAGTTAGGAGGAACATTTTAAAGAAAATATAATTATATTTTCATAATGATTTTTTCCTTCTCAAACCTTGTCTGTGGTGTAAAAACACCCCTGGCCAAACGGGGTGCATCTCTTCCCACTTGGATAATTACTGTAGTTACCATGTTCTGAACATCACATCCTTTCTTTTCTCCCCAGATGTTATCTATCTATCTATCTATCTATCTATCTATATATATATATATATATATATATATATATCTATATATGTATATATATATATATATATATATATATATATATATATAGGTGGTTGAATAAAATATTTGGATATTATTTATAAAAATTACCTCAAGTTAGCATCAGCAAGCTTGTTAGCTAGACAGTTAGCATCAGCTAACAATATTTACTTATTTTCAGTACGGTTATGAATAAACATTCATGTCTGTCCTCGTCTAGTAAATCCAAACAATATAACGTTACTGTTGATAAACAATATAAAATCAGACGTCACATATGGTAGCATTTTAATAAAACTGTTAATATTACGGCAGCGGGGAATTTGAACATGCATGAGTTATTTTATTTAATCTGTGTTAGTTTAATGGTTATTTTTATTTTATTTTTTTACCTAAAACACAGAGATGATTGATGTGTCTGCATCGTCTGCACTCGAGCATTTCAGTGGGCTTAAATAGATCACTCTTTACAGCGGATTTAGTTCCCAAACAACTGACAATTTTGACCTAAATATGATTTTCAGTTACAATTATTAATCATAAATTTCGACATTAATAACTTACTTTTAGCAACATCGAGGGCCGTAGCTGGGGTTTGCAGGGTCCCGCTGAAGGTTGTACCAGTGGGCCCTGTTTGATATGGTTTAATCTGTATGTTCATTCATTTTTATTTATTTGTGCTATTTACACAATGTTTAAGTTTTTTTTTCAAGTTTGTAGGTGTCCAGGTACAGAAACCGAATAATTTAATGTAAAATAGCACTGGATAGTCTTCAATGTAGAAATGAAATATACAATCAAACCAAAATTTATTCAGACACCTTCAACATTTCTCACATTATTACAGTTAATTTGCTATTGCTTAAAAAATGGTTATAAAATATGACAAGAACTTATAGTTAAACTGTGTCAGAACAAATTCGTCTTGATAATGTCATAACTTTGATAGAAATTTATTTAATGGATTACAATCAACCAAAACTACAGACAACTGTTACAATATTTATACAACTATCAATACTTTGACCAATTACCGAGCAATGCTTCATTTTGTTCAGACTGTGGTGTGAAAAGGTTGCATTAGCAATTCAGAAAAAAAAAAAACATAAGCAATGCATGGTGCTTTATAAGATTCTGAATAATTTTTGGTCGAAATTTTATATATAGATAGAGAGATAAAAACATTATATCTATCTATTTCACTAGTATGTAGATTCTTTGGGTATAATATGTCACAGTTTGCTAATACTCACTTACATAAATGTATTAGTGCCCTGTACCTACTAGTAAAATATACATATCAAAAATTATGAATCTGAATATTTTTTGGTTTGACTGTGCATACATTTTTGTTAAAACTACAAAGTAATTCAGTCAACAGCAGTGAGTGAATTTTTCTTTCATTTTCTTGGATTAACATTACAGCAGCTAGTAGCTCAATTAGGCGCGGTCACTTTAAGAGACGATGAACGCATCTTTTTCCTCAACTGTTTACTTTCACTTAAGAAATAACTGACAAATAACTGAAAAAAAACTGATTTTTCTAGCATACTTTCCAAGGCGGGTATTTTGACATATTTTGTATGTATTTGTCGGCACAAGAGCAAAAAGAAGCAGTTTCGGTGTTTAAGTGTTTTGAGAGACGCCTCTCTCTGCGTGAGCCCTGAACACCAGAACACCGCGAGTACTGAATTGGGCTCTTTCACATCTTTTTGTTTGTTCAAACTGCGATTTGTATGTGTTAGTTCAGGTGCAGGAAGGACTTTGAGGAGAACTTCGCAGAAGACAGCCCGGTTCGCACCGAACACAGCGCGCGAGTAACCAGCTACCTCTGTTAAGCTTTTTCGTGTCTTGTGTTTGGATGCTTTAATGTTTAAATCGACAAGTGGTAATTTAAAAACACGTGAAAATGATAAGCTTTCATGACGACGCGCAGCAGTGGCCCGTCAACTGTCCTGACTGAGCATCTCCCGGTTCTTACTTCTATAGACTCGCACTAAACGGTTCATTTGAATCAGTGAGTGGTCGACTCCAGAACAGCTGCAGTCGTTTTATGAAATGTAGTGAAGTTAAAAGTACGATCTTACGCTTTGGAATGTAGTGAAGTAAAAGTAAAAGTTACTCAAAATAAAACTACTCCAGTAAAGTACAGATACTTGAAAAATGTACTTAAGTACAATAACGAAGTAAAGCTACTCCGTTACTGTCGACCACTGGTTATGACATTAGTCAACATGTCATTCTTTTCACCAAACAGAATACTCATTCCACAGGAAAAAAACCCATAAAAATACAACCAAAATCAATGGATCTGTGATGATTTCACTAATAGTTGATCAGCAGGCTCAGAACCTCAATAGAATTGTAGGCTACTCTCAAAAATCCGAAAGACATGCTGGATATTAAACATGGTTTTTAATGTCCACATTATTAAGCATCATGGCCTAGGCATCATTTTAATTTCAACATGACCCTGTTCTCCCAATGGAACTGTGTCACACAAGAAATATAATACATCAAAATGACTTTCATTACTTTATTGCCTCAGATGACAACTATTACAACTTTAAACGAAAAAATAATTTAACATAACTTAATGAAGTAGGTGCAGGTCCCTGTGAGTTGGGATAATCAGGAGGGTGGCACACTGCAGATACTGCTCTGGGGACAGACCTTCACCCTCACCACCGAGGAGACACACACACACGCGGCCTGCTTACGTGTCCCTGTCTTCAAGCGCAAGTTCAATCCTTGAACATCTGTTGGGGTCCCCGGTGCAGAGACATGCAATGTCACACTTCACATTGGCTCTTGCACAGGAGCATCCTCGGGCACACATGCTTTTCTTGCAGTGGCAGTATTGGCTGTGTTTGAGTTCAGAAGGTTTTGCCTCTTTCAGCATCATCTTTGCCACCAATTTGCCACTGACAAGTTGTCTCCCAAAATCAGTGGCAGCTGGGTAGGTTGGCTGAACCATGTGTGCTCGCTTACACACAGCCAACTGATGCAGGGCTCGGCGAAGGTGTAATAGGAAGGCGTCTTCAGTTGGTGGAAGGCAACACACGTCTCCTTTGATGCTCACAAAGAGATGGGCTCGCAGTGCATCTAGAGTACCACCAAAGTCACTCCTGTCATAGAGTGACACCATGTATCGCTGCGCCGCTGTTATAACCTCTTCCTGAACATCCAGGCTCTCAGGGTCACCGTACCTGCACAGTGGCAGAAGGTCTGTCAGGTGTTTAATAGCAGTTGTGTAGGCCCGCCTTTTTCCTCTTCTGTACAGATAGCTCACTGTATCAAATCCGGTAAGTATGTAGGTGCTGAGGAGAAGGGATGTAAGATCTGATGCTGCAACATCATACTTTCCTACCAGAACTTCTGTGATGGCATGAACGGGTAGAAAGATATCCATCATCTTCACCCACAGCTCCTGCAGCCCATCCGTGTGTGATGTAGTACATACACATCATGATCATGTCTGTGTCAGTTGCTACCACTACAGCCCATTTGTGGTGTAGAATTTGTACTGAGTATGCAATATGAGCAAACATCCTGGTATCTGCCTCCTCATGTTTCTCACAGCAAAGTTCTGGAAGCTCAACCTGACAATCTGCTGACAAGAGGACAGTGTGACCAGGATCACAAAAGACTCCTCCAAGAATAAGTGTGCATCCTGCAGGAAGTGACTTATTCTGAGCTGTCCATTCTTCCCCCATGAAGTTCAACAGATTAGCTTTATTCAGTGGATTGTTAATGAAGCCTTTCCATTCATGTATAGGGAGAGTATCATGTGGCTTGTACTCCTTCATTTTGCTGGGGCAGGTCTTCATCCTCTTGTTCCTCACCTTTCAGACTTTCAGCAGGGGAGACATCATATCGATCACCAACAAAGTGGATGCAGTCACACTTGTCTGGGAGGATTCCAAGGAGCTGCCTCAGGTACTTTCCTTGCAGTTCATGGAAGGTGCTGCCCAAGATGTTGGTAACATTGAATGAACGCCATGGCATCTACTACCATTACAACAGGCTTGTCAGATGGCGGTAGTTTGTCCACTTCACCCCATGATCTGCCAAGGGCTGTCTTGATTGCTGCTAGGTAGACTGCCTTGTTTTCTTTACGCATTGCATAACTTTGGTCAAGGGACAGATCTGGCTCAAACAGGGAGGCTGGGCAACTTGTCCATTCATTGCCAAAAACTTCCACCTTCCTGTCTTCCTCTAAGTCCTGAACAAAGTACAGGTTCCGCAAAACTGCACTCACCCCCTCATAGACCTTTTTGGCTTTTAATGTCATGGACATTGACTTCTTTGGCTTTGCTGCAAAGTTTGAAAGTTTAATTTGGGCTACTTTCTCACTGTCTGTTCTTCTTGATGCAGCCAGTGCCTCCAGTACTTTTTCACGAGCACAGATCAAGTCAGCAGATGTGGCTTTGTGGCCTGTTGAAATGTTGATCAGTTCCTATTCTTCACATGTGAAAGGATTGATCATCTGGTTGTTGATGACATCTGTTATTTTCCTTAAACCTTTGCACCTTGTCTGTCCTTGTTTGGTGTCATCTGCATCCAGGTGTGCCATAGCCTTTGTCTGCTCTGACACAGCTTTCAGAACTGGAAGAGCTTTCAAGTATTTCTCCATGGCCGCTGGCTGCTGACTGATGCCAGTGAAGAGTTTTGTCTTGGCATCACGGTTGTAGGTTTTCTCAAGTGCCATGTCTGTCCAGACACCATTGAACCGTCCTTCTGTTTGACGTACAGTGAACTTCCCATCCTTGAATTCCCTATAGATGTTTGGAGCCAGTGTAGGCAAGCTTCGCATAGCTTCTAGGTAGTGGGGCAGGCAAGATACATACTTGTAGTGGCCAGCAGCTACAAGGTACGGTAACATCTTTTCCACTTCAGCCAGGTGTTCCTCCCACAGACCTGCACGCTCAGCATGGATGAACCGTCTAAGAATCATCACCATATCCATGTACATTAGCCATAACTTTGTGGTAGGTGAGGTACATGGTTCATCAAACTCAGCCATCAAACATGTCAGCTTTTTAAGTTGATCAGTTGCATCAGCACACGCAGAAGTTGCCTTCTCTACATCCTCTTCTGACAGGGCATCTAGGAGTAGCTGGACATTGTTGCTAAGCACACACATGTACTCCAGGTCCTTCTCTTCATCGACCAACCATCTGGCAAATGCTTCCCAGTGTAGGGCAAACATGGCTGCATACACCATAGTGTGGGCATGCAGCATTGCATAGTAGTCTTTCCCACTGATGATTTTGTTTGCTGTTCCACGGAGACAGACATCAGCTTCGACCATGATGTCTTCGATTCCAGTGGACTACATCAAATGCCCAATGGCTCCAAGGAAATTCTGAGCCATATGGAAGCCACCCATGTGCAAGATAAGTTTGGCATACTTCTCTTTGTTCTTCTTTTGCATACTCAGAACCACTTCATAGATTGCTTGATCACATGTGATGATGGCATACTCTTGACCATATTTTATCGACACATCCATGCAGTACTGAACAGACTGTTCAACCACATCTGGGTTTGTTGGTGACTTGGGGAAGAAGGGACCATAGCTGATCACAGTTGCAGGGATGGTATCTGGGATGAGAAATGCTTGGAATTAACTCCTTGTTGAAATGGCACAACTTGGTTTCAGGTCCTCCAATAGTACAATAGGTCAGCTATGCACTAAATGCCAGATAATGCTCAGGTGGTCAAGAGGTTCTGCTAGACACACAGGAACCAGGCAGCGACTCTTTTGACGATCTTTTAGACTGAGGTGACATTCCTTGGTCTGAAAAGGCTGAGAAGATTCCAGGGCTGGTTGGCGGGTTTTTAGTAGAGGTAAACTAACCATTGGTGTGGGGTCTTCATCTGGATTCTTGTACTGGAATATGATGTGTGTTGTGCCATGCAGTGTTCGTCCATCCTATGTGTACTCTTGGAAGTCAAGGTTATCAAATGCAAACTGTGTGAATTGTACAACCTTCAGGTTCGTTAGTTTGAAGGCACCATCCCTAGTTGTCTGCTCTTCAACTGCCATCGCCATTGTTGTAATATATCTCTGTGCTTCTTTGTAGCTTATGCTGTTCCCAAATCTATTTAAGAGTGACACAGTCGACTTGCTTCTGATTTCCTTAAGGATGTGGAAAGCTGTCCCAACGCGTTTCGGTGTTGGGAACTTGACAACTGCTTGGCAACTTGACAACCAATATTTTACAATTGCCACCTACTTCATAGTGCCTTCTAAGGTGGGCAATCAAGGATTGACATCTATATGTGGTAACATTGTGAACTCCATGGCTTTCCAAGTATTTATGGAATTCGTCCCTCAAAGCTGTTACGAAGAATATGGCATTCTCTTTTAAAAGGGGCTCATCTATCCAAGAAATGAGTTGGTTGAGTGCAGCATCATATGGAGTGGTGGCAGTACTAGTCTTTTCCTGTGAACCAAGACGCTTTGTCAGGTAGTTGGTCATGCATTCCTTGTGGTATTGGAAGTCCTCAGCAATCATATCGATACACCTGTTTCCATCAGGACCACGAATCTTGTGTAGTATCTCTTCATCTTCAAGTTTGTTTGCTTTTTCCCATACTGCATTCTGTCTGTCATAAGAGGCGATCAAAATGAGGGATCTATTCCCCCTGGTTGTGCGTGCTCTTCCACAAATGAAGCACTTTTTCTTATGTTTGATGGGCTGTGGCATTGACATCCGTGTTTTTTTTATTAGGCTTGCTGTTGTCTGGCTCAGGATTAAGTTCTGCTTCAAATGAAGTGCCTTCTGGCTTTTCAACTTTTTTCCTCTTCTGGTCAACAATTTTACGATTTGTGTACTTCGCACGACATTGTGTGTGCCACAAAGGATTCCTCCCCAGAAAATCACATTGAGCTTTCAGCTGATTGTCAAGTCTGTAAGAGACATCATCCTTTCAGTTGGTTACAGCATATAGGAGGGAAGGAAAGCCGTGATTTTTCCGTTTTTGATGAGGACCAGTGTCACTGTCTGTTTTCTGACATATTATGCAAGCAGTATAGTTGGTACTGAGCAGTTTTCTCTCCAGCTGCTTAGTTGAGAACTCAGGCTCCATCATTTATTCTTCTCCAATTCACATCACTCCTCTCCTGTTATCTACTCGTCACTCTTATCCTCTCCTGTTCAGTTCACTCCTCTCCCCTCTCCTCCACACTTCTCTCCTATTCCATTCTCTCCTCTCCACTCTTCTCTCTTATTCAATCCACTCCTATACTCTTCACTCTCTATTCTCCTCTCCAATCCACTCCGCTTCTCTTCTCTCCTCTCTTCTCCTCTTCTACTCCTCTCCACTATTCTTCTATCTGATTCAATCAACTCCTCTCCATACCTCTCTACTCCACTCTTCTTTCCTGGTCATATCACTCCTCTTTTTTCCTCCACTATTCTTCTCTCTTGTTCAGTGCACCCCTGTCCTCCTCATTTTCTGTTCTGTTCAATCCACCACTCCACTCCTCTTTACTGTCCTTTCCAATCCTCTGCTGTCTTCTCTTCTCACTAACTTTTCCTCCACAGCAAACCCAATAAAATCAAAACCAAATCTGCAAATGGGAAATATTGTGCATTCAGGTGAAAGAAATCTAGATGTTTGACACTACTAGCTAACCAGCTTTTGACAAATCACTCACTCTATATACTGTACTAGGGGTGCACCGAAATTTTCGGCCGAAATGGCATTATCGGTTTCGGGCCGAAATAAAAAAAAAAGCCGAAAAAGTAAACCGAAAATGAATGTCACCCGCCCCTCCCATCCGTGAGCAAGCGCTTAGGTTTCACTCACGGTCGAGCTGTTATCACGCGTCTGCCTATCAAAGATTAAGCATGTCAAAGGGCTGTCACAATCAAAAAAAGCTTGTCACAAAAGCTGCACAATCGATCGGACCAACCTACACAAGTTTCGAAAACGAAAACAGGGAATCGATTTTAACGGCCTTCTCTCGGAGCGCGTACAGCTCGTCACTATACGCTCGCAGCGAACGCGCGTCACACAGCAACTGCAGGTTCTGACACACACACACACACACACACACACACAGAGCCTATTAGTGCATAATATCAATGTAGCCTTCAGTAATGTTTTTCATTGATGTTATGGCAGTCCACATTGCTGACTTGTGCGCGTCTCAAGCGCCCTCTTTACGTTCGCCCTAATGCCTGTTTAGTTGTCGGTGGATTTGCCTATATTTGGCGTTGAAAAACGGATCAACGCCAAATATAGGCAATTTACTAACGATTCAATGAACACTTTGCCTATGTCTCAAAAATCGAACAGGATTTTTTTTTCACAAAAGTGACAGCCCTATACGAGAGGACACCAAAGTTGCAATATGTAACATTTGTTCTGCAAAAATCTCCAAAATTGTTGATTTTTTTGCACAATTTTTAAAAAACTATTTTATTTGATGGAACATAAAACTTGAAGAATAATTATTATTTATATTTATTGTAAAAAGTATTTTATGTTTTGTTATGTAACTGTTACTAAAAGTTTGATTATTATATTGTGATTTTTCAATTCAGATCCATTAAATCCAAGCAATATATACGTTTTTAAAAGAAGCCATTTTCGGCTTCAGTTTCGGTTTTCGGCCAAGTACATCCTAAATTTTCGGTTTCGGTGCAGAATTTTCATTTCGGTGCATCACTATACTGTACAGTACTATATACAAAAAAACTATGCATAATATATAGTGTTTACATCTTACAGAACATTTGTATTGTTCAGCATATCCCATCTTCCTCTTCACAATATCCCAAAGATTTTCTATGGGGTTAAGGTCAGGCGAGTTTGCTGGCCAATTAAGAACAGGGATACCATGGTCCTTAAACCAGGTACTGGAAGCTTTGGCACTGTGTGCTGGGGCCAAGTCCTGTTGGAAAATGAAATCTGCATCTCCATAAAGTTGGTCAGCAGCAGGAAGCATGAACTGCTCTAAAACTTCCTGGTATAAGGCTGTGTTGAACTTGGACCTCAGAAAACACAGTGGACCAACACCAGCAGATGAAATGGCACCCCAAACCATCACTGACTGTGAAAACTTTACACTGGACCTCAAGCAACGTGGATTGTGTGCCTTTCCTCTCTTCCCCCAGACTCTGGGTCCCTAATTTCCAAAGGAAATGCAAAATTTACTTTCATCAGAGAACATAACTTTGAAGTCCAGTCCTTTTTGTCTTTAGCCCAGGAGAGACGCTTCTGATGTTCAAGAGTGGTTTGACACAAGGAATGCGACAGCTAAAACCCATGCCTCTCTATTAATGTGCTTGGACACAGAGCTCTGTGAACAGCCAGCCTCTTTTGCAATTACCTTTTGTTTCTTGCCTTCCTTGTGCAAGGTGTCAATGGTCATCTTTGGAGAACTGTCAAGTCAGCAGTCTTCCCCATGATTGTGTAGCCTACAGAACTAGACTGAGAGATGATTTTAAGGCCTTTTCAGGTGTTTTGAGTTAATTAGCTGATTAGAGTGTGGCACCAGGGGTCTTCAATATTGAACCTTTTCACAACATTCAAATTTTCTGAGATACTGAATTTGGGATTTTCCTTACTTGTCATATATATTTATATACATAGTAAATTGTACAAGTTTTATTATTTCAATTAATTAGACATTATTTTTAATTGCTACAATTAAATTGAACCATTAAAATAGAATCCAGAAAAAAAAAAAACATAATTTGGGAAAAATTATATAATGTAATATACATTTTCTACGTAGTCGAAGATAAAGCTGACAAAGCTTACACATATCTCCCGGCATATCCAACATTTATTTTCAAAATCTTCTCACCTCAGACCCAGATGGGGAGATGGATACCCTCACAGCAGGTGAAGAGGGACGTGACCTCTCAGGGTCAAAGGGCAGCTCACGACGAGGTTTCTTCTTCTTTTCTGCATCCAAATCTCGAGTCTCACAGGAGCCATGGCCTTGGCTCTCAGTACGGGTCAAAACTCCTGTCAGAAAATCGACTATCTCATCCTGAAAACAAAGGGGAAAAAAGACTGTGGCTAAACACTATAGAGGACACACAAGACAGAGCAGTCAGCTTTCCCTAAAAATTGACTTTAGCTGGTTCTGACTTTTTTAATTCACCTTGGCATGTGAAATCAAGCTGATTTTAATATTATGCTTATTAACTTTGTGGGGAAGAGAAGTGAGAAGTACTGACTTGAATGCAGCGATCCACCATGGTCTGGGTCACGCCTTCCGTCTTCATCTTAGTGGAGTTGATCCTGTAAACAAAGCCAAATGCTTTCAACCAATCTATACAGAGAGCTTCCTCAGAAAAACACGAACTGAAAACACGAATCTGAAGACACAAACACAAACCTCAAGTTGTCATCTGCACCTCCGACAACTACCATGCTGTTATCAGCCTGAATCTTCTGCCTGAACTCCTCCATAGTCTCAGGACTGCACTGAAGTGTGTTCTGACCGACCACAAACAGCACTGGAGTCTTCATGTCCAACAGCGGATCATCAACATCCTGAAAAACACAGTCCAAACATTATACTTAGGCCAGCAATATTTAAAGCATCTGCTAAATGTTCTCATGCAGCTCATCATGGCAAAGTGTTTGCTCTTACCCCTCGTGGCCCATTGACAGTTTGGAGGGGGAAACCCAAACACACAACAGCAGTCACATACTCCATGAGGGACACCTGGACACAAACACAGACATCTAAAAATTCATCACAGGGCTCCAAACTGCGACTAAAACAGTCGCATTTGCGACCATAAATATTAAAATGCGAGTGAAGTTTTTGCTGAGGTCGCCACTGGCGACTAGGCCTATGTGTTTACATGCTATCTCTTAAAAAATTGCATGTAATGCCTTTTTTCCTGATTGTTTTGCATTCACATCTTTTGTTATGTTCGCACACTGAGAGAATGCTCATCGAAGTTTTAGTGGGAAAAAGAGTTTTAAACAGTCCTCATCTGCCGCGCAGCAGCGCTGACACGCACCTGATAAACGCGCAAGAGAGAGAAATGATGGAGACTTGAAGAGAAAGTGCAGAAAAACAGCCTCTATTTCATTCATAACTTGAACAAGCTACAACAGGTAAAGCTGTCATCTGTGTGCATATTGGCAATATCATTAACAGTTCTCGTTTATAATCATAAGGCTTCTTCTTAACAAGATCTTAGTCCATGCTGTGTTCTGTTAATGCATGAAATTCATTATTTGAAGTGCACTTGACGTCCAGTAATCGCAAAAAGCTTTGTGCTTTGTTACTTTTTAATTTACAAAGTATCAGCTTTAAAATTATTCCAAATTCATAACAATATTCAAACAATAAATACAGTTTTGGTGCTCTTTAAGGGGCCGTTCACATATCGCGCCTAAAAACGCGTGGAAAGCGCTAGGCGCGCCGCTTTCAGATTTTTTTCCAAAAGCCTTCGGGCTCTTGCGCTCCTGAGGCATCTGCCGTTGCTAAGCAACCTTGACCTGTTCTCTCCATGAAGACGCGTAAATTTCAGGAAAAGGATAAATGGATTTGCAGCACTAAAAATCGCTTGCAGTAGCTCTGTTACTAAATTTATTTAAAAATGGCTATCCATATACAGCTATGATCAGCTGTTCCTTCATCTTGGCTGAGCTTTCAACGTTGGTACTGGAAAGGATGAAGCTGATTGGTTGGTTCTTGTCACATGACCTGCGGTGCACTTGCGGGATTCTGAAAAGTTGAGATGTTTTTAACTCAATGCGGTGCGGGCGCGCCTGGAAAAAAACGAGCGCGTCGCTTCCATTATGAGCACGCACGCATACCGCGCGCCTACATATGAAATAACGAACTTGAACATCCAAAGACGCGACATGTGAACGGCCCCTAATGCGGCAGGCGCGATCGTGAGTAGTGCCTCAGTTCAAGCAGCACGTGAACCTATCATACCTTGCTCTTTACTACTAGAGTACATAATGAACATGAATTAAAATAAAAAAGAAGGCTATTTTATAAGAGATTCTACAGTACAACACTTTCAAACTGCTGAAAACGTGTAAAGCTTGTAAACATTGCAATATTTTGCTATATTTATGAGCTATTGAATTTTAATATTTTTACTTAATCTGTTGTCTACATGATTCAACTCCTCCTATAAAATTTTATTTTACTAATTAAGAAAAACAGACTGAAAGTGTGAAAGACATGCACTCTTAAAAATAAAGGAGCTTAAAAGGTTCTTCACAGAACAATTTTGGTTCCACAAAGAACCATTCAGTCAAAGGCTCTTTGAAGAACAATCTCTTTCTGACCTTTTCATAATCTGTTATTGTCTTCAAATGTTAAAGGTTCTTTATGAAACCATTTAGACAGGAAAAAAGGTTCTTCTATGGTATCATGAAGCACCTTTATTTTTAAGAGAGTATGACAACCTTTACAGGATGCATTGAGGAGGACCCCAAACTATACTCAGGGGCCAAGTGATGCTTATGGTCCATGATATTGGTACAGATTTTGTGTAATAAACAATGCATGACTGTATGTTTCAAGTTGGAAAAGACATTTAGCTTATTCCCAGGTCATCTACAAGATGGATTAAAATGCTGATAAAGTCAAGAAAAGATGAGACAAACACGTCAGTATGATTAAAAAGTTAAAATGTAAAATAAATAATTTAAATAAAACGCATAAAACATGTTTATTCTGTGGCACCTAAAAAATCATTTGGCACCTAAGTTTTTTTCTTATAAGAGCCAATGGCTCCTTACTCGATTTTTTTGTTTGGAGCCCTGCATCAGTTTATAGCTTATCATAGATGGCAATGCAGAAATCTAATGTTGAGAGAGACTTACATGACAAGAGATCAATGACCCCACATTCCAGCCCACCAAGATGATCGGCTTGTGGGGAAAGTGGCTGTGAACCTAGAACAAAAGAACACAAATATCATGTTTTGTTTTTTCACCAAAAATTATAATTTTTTTCTGGGCAGGAACATGATAATTAAAAATGACATACAATGACAGATAATTCAACAATATATATATAGATATAGATATATTTTTCTTTTTTTGTCAAGCGTTATTAAAAGCAGGACATTTTAATAAAATATATAATTTATAAACAAATTAAGCATATTAAAAATAAACTATTATATCCAGTATTCAGCAGTGTAAAAAAAAATTTTTTCCCATACTGTGGTTTATTATTATTTTCTGTGATATTCTAGACCAAGTCTAAAAATATGTGCTCTCTACAAATTTATTTGTACAAACGATTAAGGAATATAAGAATATGCCTTGAATTTCTTATAATTACTAGACAATCTCAAACTTATAAGAAAATTGATTTAGGACATCTAGCATTTATCTGACGTGATCAGCTAAGGGGGAAAAAAATAAGAAAAACCTTATTTTTATACATTAATATATTTCAGAAAAAAAAACTGTAAAATTACAATATTAATATTTATGTCTTAAAGGTGCACTAAGTGATTTTTGAAAAACACTTTTGATCACAGTGTCAGAACAAATCCCAAAAACACTTGCAGCCAATCAGCAGTAAGGGGCGAGTCTAATAATAATAGGGAGAAAAGAACACTCAGGACGGATGTTATAAGATCGTCTATAGATAGCAAGAGACTGCAGATAAAAAATAAGAGGAAATTTTCAGAGAAACAAACCATTAAAAAGAAAGGTTATGATCGAGCAAGAGGTAGGACCCATGTAAATACTGGATCATCTTTCCAGTGGTGGAGCGTGAAGAGCTGGAACTGGATGCCGAGGTTGCTTTCAAATGTTTATGTGCAGACTTTAAAGGTTTTGTTGATAAATTTGGGAAGATGGTTGGCACGTGCTGTATTTTCAACCCAAACTCACAGCTGTTGTACAGCTCCATGTGGAGCAGCATTTCCAGTGAAGTGCTCCAGGACACTGAAAACACTGGATAATGAGCTGTTCGCTTGTTAATAAACACAGTACCATGCTACACTCTGAAACATGCATCAGTTACTGACCTGCTGACTAGGGCTGTCAACGAATATTCTAAATTCGAATATATATTCGAATAGTTTTTAAAAAACGAATTTCGAAGGTGAAAATTAATATTCGCATAAAAAAAAATGTGGAAAAAACGCCCGCGGTAGTAGAGGCGTGGCTGTCTGATTTGCGAGTGGGCGCGCTAGCGCGCCTGAGGGTTCAGGGACAGGTCACAGGAGTCGCACTGTCTGGCACAGCATCACTGCTGAAAGTTGACTCGTCTTCATGGAAGATGACAGCAAGTGCAGAGCCCAACTCGACCGCAGCAGAGAAAATGAGGTAAAATTGTTGACCCGCGAGATAAAGTTGTATGCAAGCTATTCAAGATACAGTTAGCTTACCATTCAACCATGAGGTGCACCCAAATGAGCATGGCATAATGTGTGGAACTCCAGCTAAACAGTCACGTCTTGACACTTAACGTTACTTTGCATCGCCCGCCTCAAGCACTTTGTCTGCAACATGACGAGGCCATAACGGATAAATTAATTTCGTTCATTTGTAAGGACATGAGACCGATCAATGTCGTGGATGGGGCACGCTTCGGGGAGTTCTGTCAAGCAATGCATCCGAGGTTTGATTATTTATCGTTTCATGTCAAGGAAAAGTTCAATGTTTACCACAGCACAGCTCACTCGGAGCATTCAATGTCAGTTCTATATGCTGTAAAACTTCAATTAATATTAATAATATTTGTTTCAATCACTGAATGAAGCCTGCTATATTTGGGACAGAATTCGCGACCTTAAATTGCTTGCACAAAACTCTTGATCAGCACTGAAAAATTTGTTTGTTCATTTAAACCGTTATGCGCAGAGAGGGTGAGAGAGCGTGAGGTCGTGCAGTCTTGGCTATTAGTTGATTTCCTTGTTTTTGTGTAGGTAATACGTTGTCAAATATGTTTAAACTTAAATAGACTATCTATACAAGTAGTTATGTCTCTTTGTATTATTTGTCCTGTTATTGACGTAATGCGCATCATTGACAACATGCGCCACCAGATGTTCGAATAGTTCGAATATTCGTGTTTTTTTTAGAGGGAATATTCGAACGTCATTTTTGAGCAATTTTGGCAGCCCTACTGCTGACACACATCACTGATTTATACACCTGCCAACACTGGGTTTTTTACTCACTGTTGCTGCGAAGCATGTGTTCATTCTGAACACTGTCTAAATACTGTTGAAAGCTACACAAAGCATAAAATAAATGCATTTTAAATGTATCTGAAAATGCAGCCAATTTTCCTCATATAATATACAATTTACATGGATCATACACCTGAGATCAGAAAATACAGAAAAATCCCATTTCTGATTCATATATTTTTCTCTAAAGCGAAAGTGTCATTGGCTAGCTAGAGCTGTGTGTGGTTTTGTACCTCAATGACTTTTCCTCTGACTTTGCCGATCATGTGCTCTACACATTGCGTGATTCCGATGTTGGCTCCACTGCCCACATGAACGTTAATGGGAATTACCTTAATTACCAAAACAAACAGACACAAAATGCTGCATCGGTTTTATCTTAATCAGAAACTGACAGGACTCTCATAATGCAAGAATGATAACATTAACACAATATTTTATTTACAAATGATGTTAATCTGAATGAAACCAAGCCTACATCTGAAGTTATGATGGAGAACACAAAATCAAAGTGTTTGAGACAGCTGTATTTGCCTGTAATTTTGCATACCTTCCCTAGACAGGAGAGCTGAGACTGCCAGAATCTCATTCGTCGAGAGGTAGAGAAGGAGGGATTTGTTGGTCCTGATGGAGCTATCAGGATCAGGGGGGATCCAGGAAGTTTACTCTGAAAAATAAATAAACATGAGCACGCAAATCAGATACAGACAGTAATCAAGACATCCATCAGGAGGATAGCAGACATTTCCTGTTAAAGACTTTTATATTACAGTGTTCTCACACTTCGAAGAAGTCCAGGTCCAAAATCCTCAAATTCAAGGACTTAATGTGGGAACACATTTCAAGTGAGAGCAGGGTTAAACTGTCTTACATTGTTACAGTTTTCATGCGTCAAACACAACTATGCAAAAAAGTTTGCATTTATTTTAGCCATATTACAGAGATCTGATATTCTAATGGCGCTTTTCCACAGCATGGTACAGGGCACAGTACTGTTCGGTTCATGTTTGGGGGGGTTTTCACTGGGAACAGTACCTGGTACTTTGTTAGTACCACCTCAGTTGGGGTTCCAAGTGAACCGTACTGTAACCAAAACATGACGTGTAAACTCTGCTGATCACGGATTGGCCGGAGAGAATCGTCGCTACCTGTGTCACTAAACTAGAATCACAAACACAACAAAACTGATTGATTCAGAAATCAGCACAACCAGCGAAGGATCGATTGCAACTGTTTGGAACGAGCGCACCTTTTTAACAAGCAAAAAATGTTTGTTTCGTTGTCTTTTGAGGAAGTACAGACATTCCTCTCATTGATAGCCGAGGAACGGATCCAGCGAGAACTTGATGGGGCGACGCAGAATGAAAAAGTTTTTCAGAAGTCTCGGCAGTAGAGGCGACGCAACAATAAAGAAATGTGTATAATCCCGCCCACTCTAAAGCAGTACTAAACTGCAGTGAAAACACAAGCCAAGCCAAGTCGTGCCAAACTGGAAAATCACCTTAAATGTTGTATTTCTGTTTTGCCTAAACAACTTACAGTGCATTTAGGCCATACATTTTTTACCATGTGTGTTCCCTGGGAATCTAACTCACAAACTTTTACTGTTTACAGAGGCAGTTTCCTGTGGCTCAGTGGTAGAGCATTGTGTTAGTGGTGCAAAAGGTCGTGGGTTCGATTCCCCGAGAACACAAGTACTGGTATTAAAAAAAAGAAAAAAAAAAAGAATGCTGCTCAATCTGAAAGCAGGTTATAATGGTTTACTACTAATCACGGGACCGGCTTTACCGACGATATGCACATGACAATTGAAGGTGATTAAATAACTAAACATTTGGTAACACTTTCTCTGAAGCCCATATTTATGATATATTATAAGGGTATTCTTAAGGCATTATAATGAATGCATAGTGCATTATAAAAAAAAAACTTATATCAACTTTCTCTCTCTCTCTCTCTCTCTCTCTCTCTCTCTCTCACACACACACACACACACAGGTTTGTTTTTGTGAAAAGTGGGGACATCCCATAGGCGTAATGGTTTTTATACTGTACAAACTGTATATTCTATGGCCCTACACCAACCCTACACCTAACCCTAACTAGGGCTGAAACGATTAGTCGACGTTATTGACAATATTTTTGTTGTCGAGTATTCGTTTAATTTAATTTGACCTAATTTAGAGCCTGCAATAACACAGTTTGACCAGTGTGGCGCTGTGGCACAAGACTGTAATTCAGCCCTACATACTCGATGCAATTCAAGAGAAGAAGGGATAAAGCACTCGCTCAGCACTGTTTCAGAGAAACAGAATGGTGTTTGGATATGAAAATATACGACACGCGTTTTCCTCTCAGTAATAAAATAACAACAACAAAAACAACTACAAAAATATCAACAGCATTACACCGATGGGGATGTTTGCACGAGCTCAGTAAAGCATTCACGTCACGTCTATAGTATTTTATGCAATACCTTAAATCAAGCAGTTTTACGGTATTAAATATTATTATTAAATATTTGATTAAAGTGATGGTTTGGTTTGCAGAGATCAAAGCTTAATCTAGCTCAGGACTATTTTGATTATCATAACCCAGTAAGGTATTTTAAGAGAGATTACTCTACCAAAGTTTTTGAATGGTAATGTTAAGATTTTTAATGTTTTTTTTTTTTTAAGTCGCTTCTACCCACCAATCCTGCATTTATTTGATTCAAAATACAACAAAAGCAGTAATATTTTGCAATATTTTAACGATTTAAAATAACTGCTTTCTATTTGAATATACTTTAAAATGTAATTTATTCTTGTGATCAAAGCTGAATTTTCTCCAGTCTTCAGTGTCACATAATCTTCAGAAATCATTCTAATATACTAATTTGCTGCTAAAGAAACATTTATTATTATTATCAATATTTAAAACAGCTGAGTAAATTTTTTTCAGTATTCTTTGATGAATATAAAGATCCAGAGATCAGAATTTATCTGACATAAAAAGCTTTTGTAACATTATACACAATACCATTCAAAAGCTCGGAGTCTTGTAGAAATTAATACTTCTATTTAGCAAGGATGCTTTAAATTGGTAAAGACATTTATAATGTTACAAAATATTTATATTTCAGATAAATGCTGATCTTCTGAAATTTATTCATCAAAGAAACCTGAAAAAAAAATAATATTCAGCTGTTTTTAACATAATAAAAAATGTTTTTTGGCGCAGCAAATCAGTATATTAGAATGATTTCTGAAGGATCTTGTGACTGGAGTAATGATGCTAAAAATTCAGCCTTGAAATCACAGGAATAAATTACATTTTAAAATATATTCAAATAAAAAACTGTTGTTTTAAATAACGTATTTTCCGCACTATAAGGCGCACTTAAAAGCCTTTAATTTTCTCAAAAAACGAGAGTGCACCTTATAATCCGGAGCGCCTTATATATGGATCAAGGCGCTCTGTCAAAATGTTGACATTCCCTTTAGCACAGCTCCATCTAGTGGATGCATAACGCAAACACAGTCAAACGTTTGACTGCAGTATCTTCTATTCCAGTGGTTTTCAACCTGTGGTATTGCAGGTGGGCCGCCAATTACTATTAAAAGAAATAATATTGTTAATATATGTAAAATGTCTAAGTCATAACATAACATCATTTCATATATATAATTAAATAACAAAAAATAAATATTAAACTGTTTCTATGCTTCCACTATTCGAGCTCGCTGATTGTTTTAAGAATAAACCACCAATTTATCTTAGATATTTTTGCTGCATATGCTACAGAACAACAAATTCAAACATGCATAAATGGCTGTTGTGTTTCCTCCTGACTGCTTGCTCCACTGACTGTCTACCCACTGCCGAGCTCTGCCTGGATCTGGTTTTCCCGTTTTGCTGAGCGGTGCCAGCCAGAGTTATTTTATGTTCATTTCCAGTCCATTCTAGGGCTGTGCGATTAATAGAATCACATCATAAAATCACGATTTGAGCGTGCACGATTTCTTAATCGCTTTATAGCACAATTTTCCGCGGCCCTGACCTCCCGCAGTATGCTATCCGAGCCAATCAGAATGCATTGCGCCTAGCGCGAGAACAGAACAGACTGGGCATATGCCTGTAACTCCAAGTTCACACTCTGTCTGTGATGCGCCTTTTTTCCGAGCCCATGTTAACGGATCAGAGTGTTCACACTACACGTGGTAAAAGGCTAGAAATAAAAACGTGCAAAAATAATTAATATCTAACACATGAGCATAGAGAGAGTTGTAAGCGTACAGGACGCAGTTTAAGTGAGAGGAGACACGTTTTAAGTGCGCACACTCTCTCCGCGCAGAGCAGCGTGTATCTGAGCAAGTACGTCTGGTTTTGTGACAGCTCAAAGGAAATCTTCGTGCGAACAGAGAGATTCGCGCTCGTGCATTATTTTAATGTGCTTTCGCGTTATATTTATGCGCTCTCGCTGCTGACCACATACAGTATACACACTGCAAACACCTGAGGCACCGCTACAATTACTGAGCAATTTTTTGCCATAAGCAGTGTTGGGAAGGTTACTTTGGAAATGTAATAGGTTACAGATTACAAGTTACCCTGTTTAAAATGTAATAGTAGTGTAACTTTTTCAATTACTTTATTAAAGTAATGTAACTAATTACTTTTGAGTACTTTTTGATTACTTTTCTAAATTTGTGAAAATTAAAGAATAATAAATAAAAGCATATACATCAACTTAAATACAGTTATCTAATAAGCATGTGACGTATTCTGTGTAATAAACTCCTGAAACATTGGTGTTTTTTTTAAACTGCTGTCTATATGATATGATGATAGTTTTCTCAAAATAAGTAAAATGCACATGAAGTGACACAGAGCAGTTCTAGAAATTATGTTTATGTGCTCGTGTACTCCTATATTGAGGCGGCAGAGGTTGAAAACACTGCGAGCTTCAGTAGGCCTATGTGTAGTAAATGAAACCATGTCTTTGCCATTAATATACAGGAGGGGCGGACTGGGAAAAAAATCAGACTGGAAAATTCAAACTCATACAAACAAATTCATGGACAAAACTATTTTTGGTATGGACCTGAGATAAAAAAAAAATGTTTAAATCTTTAATTTGGGGACATGCAAAATAAATAAAAGTTCTCTCCTGAACGGCACCTTCACTTCTATTTTTCTCTTCAGTCTCTTTATTTTGCCCTGTTATCCATCTCTCTCATGACTTTAATACTCAAGATTGAACAAAACTATACTTTACAATACAATACTCTACAATACTACAATATCTTTATAGAAAAATCCTAATTGTACACGAGTCATGATTTTCCCTTACAAAAATTGACCATGCTTTTTTTAGCCTATATACAATAACCTTGTTTTGTTTTGTTTTTTGCAAATGGATTTGTATTTATTTTTAAATAACTCAATTTGTAAAATCATTTTAAATTTTTGGTTACCACAGTTAAACAATAGTAACAATTTTCTCTGGATTTATAGTAATATATTAAAAGGTTAATTTTCGTAAGGGTTATGTTGTTGTCTGCCGTAGCTCCCCCTAAACCTATTTAAAAAAATTTGATTGTTTTTCAGCTAAATTACTACTGTAACATTACTACAGATAATAACGATGTCCTTTATATAGTATTTTGAGTGATGACTGGTGAGCAACGTGCAGCTGCTTGATTAAATAAATAAAAAAACAAAGACAAAAAAGCATCTTTACAGAAGAAACTGACCTGAAAGCCTGAACAGTATAGTTCTGCGCTTCCACAGTCCACTCTCTCTCTCGCATTGATTACTCAGAGTCTGATCCAAACCGTTTGGCGGAGGCGCGGAGAGCGCGCGAGTCATGACTCTTCATGATTTATTAGAGATTTAATTATCAAATGGCGGATTCGCAAATGATCGCTTTAGTACATTCAGCAGGCAATTATACAATAATGATATTAAATAGTGGGGCAAAATCGGCTGCCAGGCCACCGGGAATTGTCCCGGTTCTCCCGGTGTCCAGTCCGCGCCTGATTTCCACAGACAGGCAGAATGTGCAAGTCATATATTGCATTTTTGGGGCTTAATATTCACAGACACTAGTCCATGTCATGTTTTGATTCAAGTGTACTGACCTACTTTTGATTTAGTCATCCAAAATGTGGCATGTTCCGTCCGCGTTAGGCATTCCGTTTTTATGACTGGATTCTACAAACTAGACTTGTGTTTCCGCATCCCGGAAATTATTAGGGTGGTGTGTCTCAGAATAGTCAGTGCAATTTGGGAAAGAAATCAGTTAAATCTGTATGTGGATGTGTGTAAATATTCAAATGTAATCCACTTTGTAATCGTTCAAAATTTCATAAGTAACTGTAATTTAATTACTCATTTTTTCTTAGTAACTGTAACTAATTACAGTTACATTCATTTTGTAATTAAATTACGTAACGCCGTTACATGTAACTAGTTACTCCCCAACACTGGCCATAAGTCTATACATTTTGTTACATCTTTACTATAGTGATAATTTTGACTAATGTCTGTTCTAGAGACGTTACAATTTTTTGATAAAGCTCTAATTGGTTTTCTTTTGGAAAAATGTTTCAAAATAATCCTGAATGCATTTATGACTGTAAAAGCATATCTGTGTGTGTAATCGCAAAATTTATCAAAGAAATCGCGATAGTTTTTTTTTTTTTCATATCGCACAGCCCTAGTTCATTCAATAAATACAGTTAACAATCTAGCTTCTGAGTACTTAGTTATTAACCCAACAATAGGGGGTCAGTTAATTTTTTTTGAAGTGGGCCACGCAAACATATGTGTGTGGTTGTGTGGGCGGCGAGCTGAAAAAGGTTGGGAACCACTGTTCCAACACAGTTATATATGACATGATAATAAGGCCTGAAGTTAGGAGGAACATTTTAAAGAAAATATAATTATATTTTCATAATGATTTTTTCCTTCTCAAACCTTGTCTGTGGTGTAAAAACACCCCTGGCCAAACGGGGTGCATCTCTTCCCACTTGGATAATTACTGTAGTTACCATGTTCTGAACATCACATCCTTTCTTTTCTCCCCAGATGTTATCTATATATATATATATATATATATATATATATAGGTGGTTGAATAAAATATTTGGACATTATTTATAAAAATTACCATCAGCTAACAATATTTACTTATTTTCAGTACGATTATGAATAAACATTCATGTCTGTCTACTCGTCTAGTTAATCCAAACAATATTCTATTGATAAACAATATTGATAAACAATATAAAATCAGACGTCACATATGGTAGCATTTTAATAAAACTGTTAATATTACGGCAGCGGGGAATTTGAACATGCATGAGTTATTTTATTTAATCTGTGTTAGTTTAATGGTTATTTTTATTTTATTTTTTTTTACCTAAAACACAGAGATGATTGATGTGTCTGCATCGTCTGCACTCGAGCATTTCAGTGGGCTTAAATAGATCACTCTTTACAACGGATTTAGTTCCCAAACAACTGACAATTTTGACCTAAATATGATTTTCAGTTACAATAATTAATTCTAAATTTCGACATTAATAAATTACTTTTAGCAACATCGAGGGCCGTAGCTGGGGTTTGCAGGGTCCCGCTGAAGGTTGTACCAGTGGGCCCTGTTTGATATGGTTTAATCTGTATGTTCATTCATTTTTATTTATTTGTGCTATTTACACAATGTTTAAGTTTTTTTTTCAAGTTTGTAGGTGTTCAGGTACAGAAACCGAATAATTAAATGTAAAATAGCACTGGATAGTCTTCAATGTAAAAATGAAATATACAATCAAACCAAAATTTATTCAGACACCTTCAACATTTCTCACATTATTACAGTTTATTTGCTATTGCTTCTAAAATGGTTATAAAATATGACAAGAACTTATAGTTAAACTGTGTCAGAACAAATTCGTCTTGATAATGTCAACTTTGATAGAAATTTATTTAATGGATTACAATCAACCAAAACTACAGACAACTGTTACAATATTTATACAACTATCAATACTTTGTCGACCAATTACCGAGCAATGCTTCATTTTGTTCAGACTGTGGTGTGAAAAGGTTGCATTAGCAATTCAGAAAAAAAAAAAAACATAAGCAATGCATGGTGCTTTATAAGGTGCTGAACAATTTTTGGTCCCAATTTTTTATATAGATAGAGAGATAAAAACATTATATCTATCTATTTCACTAGTAGTTCACTGTATGAAGATTCTTTGGGTATAAAATGTCAGTTTGCTAATACTCACTTACATAAATGTATTAGTGTCCTGTACCTACTAGTAAAATATACATATCAAAAATTATGAATCTGAATATTTTTTTGGTTTGACAAAAATGTGCATACATTTTTGTTAAAACTACAAAGTAATTCAGTCAACAGCAGTGAGTGAATTTTCTTTCAGCAGCAGCTAGTAGCTCAGTTAGGCGCGGTCACTTTAAGAGACGATGAACTCATCTTTTTCCTCAACTGTTTACTTTCACTTAAGAAATAACTGACAAATAACTGAAAAAAAACTGATTTTTCGAGCATACTTTCCAAGGCGGGTATTTTGACATATTTTGTATGTATTTGTCGGCACAAGAGCAAAAAGAAGCAGTTTCAGTGTTCAAGTGTTTTGAGACGCCTTTCTCTGCGTGAGCCCTGAACACCAGAACACCGCGAGTACTGAATTGAACTCTTTCACATCTTTTTGTTTGTTCAAACTGCGATTTGTATTTGTTCGTTCAGGTGCAGGAGGGACTTCGAGGAGAACTTCGCAGAAGACAGCTGGGTTCGCACCGAACACAGCACGCAAGTAACCAGCTACTCTGTTAAGCTTTTTCGTGTCTTGTGTTTGGATGCTTTAATGTTTAAATCGACAAGTGGTAATTTAAAAACACATGAAAATGATAAGCTTTCGTGACGACGCCCAGCAGTGGCCCGTCAACTGTCCTGACTGAGCATCTCCCAGTTCTTACTTCTATAAACTCGCACTAAACAGTTCATTTGAATCAGTGAGTGGTCGACTCCAGAACAGCTGCAGTCGGATAATTCTAATTCGTAAACGAATCGTTTGGTGCGATTTGCGATCCGATTTAAAAGTTTATTTTGAAAAGACTCGTTCATGATGAATCAGACACCGCTTCTGCATGTCGGAGCACGTGATATATTATAGGGAGTAACGATATGTTTTATGAAATGTAGTGAAGTTAAAAGTACGATCATATGCTTTGGAATGTAGTGAAGTAAAAGTAAAAGTTACTCAAAATAAAACTACTCCAGTAAAGTACAGATACTTGAAAAATGTACTTAAGTACAGTAACGAAGTAAAGCTACTCCGTTACTGTCCACCACTGATATTGTGAATAAAATTGTTCATCCAAAAATAAAACATCTAATCACTTACCTTTATTTTGTTTCTTATCCATATTATATACTTACGAAAGGAGATGTTAGGCAGAATGATGTGTCATTCAGTTAATTTTTAGTAATTAATAAAGTAATTAAATGTTAAATAAGGTTTCTCTGTAATCTAATTTTGTGTGTCAAATATATTTATTTGTATAAATGAATTGTATAATAATTGTAATTACACAATATTATTTCCCAAAGCTGAAGTGATTAGACTATCCTTTATTTATTATGTATAACAATATTGTAACTAATTGCAAGAGCTGATAATCAATCAAATTCTACTGATTAATCAGTAAAATAATGAATGATAAGTCGATTAATCGTTCTAATAATTGTTAGATTAATCGATAATCAAAATAATCGTTTGTTGCAGCCCTAACCCTAACCCTCACAGGAAACTTTGTGCATTTTTACTTTCTCCAAAAAAAAAAACTCATTCTGCATGATTTATTAGCGTTTTGAAAAATGGGGACATGGGATATGTCCTCAGTAGGGCTGCAACTAACGATTATTTTGATAATCGATTAATCTGTTGATTATTTTTACGATTAATCGATTAATCGGTTTATGTACTTATATTTTAGTTTTTTCCACCCCCCCCCCACCCCCCAAGTAAATTATTAATAAAGGGTCTTTATCATTCAGCATAGATTTTTAAGAGATTTTAACCATTTTGCATTGTCATATCCTCATCAAAAATATACCTGGAGTTGTTTTATTATGTGTTAGTAATCCTTTTGTTGAACTCTTCTGCAATCAAAACACTGACCCATACTCTAGCAAATTTCACAAGGAGATTTCAAATAATGTTTTCACCATGGCAGTCCTTAGAGCTCCTAAAGTAGTTTAACATCCCGAACGAAGCTTATTAAGGAATCTTTCAGAACATATTTTCACGAAGAATAAGGATAAAACAGAATAAAATTGCAGTGTGTTGTATTTTATTATTTACTGGGAAACAGCTTTATAGCTTATGCTGTGAAATTGTAAACAATCCTTCGAATAAAGTGCCAATGGCATGAAACCTGAATGGAACTCACAATTTAAAGTAAAATCCATCAGAAGGTTGTCCAGAAAAAGAAAAAATCGGACACAGACAAAAAACCTGCTGTGTGAAAAAGAGCAGTGAATACTTAGAAAGAAAAGTGCATTTCAAATATCTTTAAACATTTACCTCTCTCATTCAGTCATAATTAGGCTGCACGACTGAATTATGAACTGGTAAACGACAAACTGATCACAGAACATGTTTGTAAAGCTTTAAATGTTAACTGTTAAAAAGCAATGTTATCAGCTTTTACGACTAAACATTTGCAAACAACATTGTACTGGAGAATCTGCAAAAATAAAAGTCTTCGGGGCCGTTCACATATCGCGCCTAAAAACGCGTGGAAAACGCTAGGCGCACTGCTTTCTCCTTCTTTCCAAAGCGCTCGGGCAGAAGCGCCTCTGAGGCGTCTGCTTTTGCTAAGCAACCATGACGTGCTCTCTCCTTGAAGACGCGGAAATTTCAGCAAACGATAAATGGATTTGCAGCTCTAAAAATCGCTTGCAGTAGCTCTGCTACTAAATTTATTTCAAAATGGAAATCCATATACAGCTATGATCAGCTGTTCCTTAATCTTGGCTGTGCTTTAAACGTTGCTACGGGAAAGGATGAAGCTGATTATTTAGTTCTTGTCACATGACCCGCGGTGCGCTTGCCGCATTCTGAAAAGTTGAAATGTTTTTAAGTTGATGCGATGCGGACGCGCCTGGAAAAACGGGCAATTTACAGGTTAATCTTTTTTGAAGGCTCAAAGTAAAGTACTCCCACACATAGACATGCTCCCACATCCCGCTGAATGCTGCAGAGACGCTGTTCGGGAAGCACGTGACATAAAACGAGGCCAGCTATTGGCTATTCGCTACTTCTCCTGTTGTACTGGCTGAGTAAAACCTCCGGTGGCTCATTACTGCCACACTTTGGTCACCGGAGATTTGAAATATGCACAAAATGAGCCGCTTACGGCATATAAAAGTTATTTAGCAACGAATCGATGACTAAATTAGTTGACAACTATTTTAATAATCGATTTTAATCGATTCGTTGTTTCAGCTCTAGTCCTCAGCCTCTCCTTGTAATACCTGTGTCATACCCATGTCATTATACAGACTTGTGTCCTGATATGTCACAAAAACAAGAGCACACACACACACACGCGTGCACACACACGACATGCAAAACTAGATTGTCATAGCAAAGTCAGAATTAACTCCTCTTCTAGGTTCACAAATGTTCTGCTATAAAATGTGTTGCTGTTCTGTTGTAAGTAATCTTAAAGATTTTAAATGCATCTACTTCTGGAAGGCCAAATAAAGTGCTTTTGCTTTCGCCCAAATACACACAGCATCTCCCTGACATGACTGCTTCAACACTAACTGTGTTACTTAAACCACGCCTTTTTTTTTGTATGAACATTTGGGCGGCATTACGCAAATATTTCCACATAGTGACAGAGACATGTGGGGGTGTGTTTGAATGAGACATTTTAGGGTGGAATGGCAGAATCTTAACTTTTATAAAGATTATCTCTTTGGATTTGAGACTTTAGCCTTTGCAAATTTACAGATCTTCTTCATGCACCAAGAGCTTGTAACACTCCAAAGAGAAAGGAAAAAATGAAATCGCATCATATGACCCAGCAAAAAAAATATTTAGAAATATTTCACAACAAAAAGACATGACCCACGACCTGAAAGGGGACATTTTTACAATTATATTAAAAGAACAAAATAAAGTGCAGTACATACTGGTTTGTTGTGTGATAGTACACCCACAGCAGGGTCCCATGGCCGCTTAAGCAGCAGAGAAAGAGCCTCAGCTCCTGCCGCTCCTGTTTTTACAGAGGATGACAGCAACATCCTGTCGATCAGGGATGGTACCTAAAAGGGTAAACGTGGAGATGTCATAAGAGATGAATAAGAAACAGTGTAACCTCTTCCTACGGACTCTATACATACCATGGTAATATGATAATAAGACATCCTACCTTGCTTTTGAGTGTCTGCAGTACATCAAGGTAAGCGACCAGCATAGCAAGACTCAAAGACTCCACAAGTGTGCTATGAAGCCACTGAGTCAGCTTTATGTCCCAGTTGATGCTGGCCAGAGCATGGCGGACCTTACGAGCACATTTATCCACAGCTATCCTGCGTAAGACAGGTTCATTACAGGCCTGTGAAGAGCAGAGACACAGAGAAAGAGAGAGAGGACTTATGCATGAGAACAACCATCATGAGGTTTCTTATTTGGTTTTGTGTCCGGTCTGCTCCGACAGCAGGGATAAATAATGGTAAAAGCAAATCTAATTTTAGAAAATAATCATGCATAGCTTAACAAAAAGGATTATCAACTCTTAAAAAGAAAAAAAATGCATCTCGTATCTTTTGTTTGTTGATATCCAACTAAAACTGATATTAGTTGCCTCGTGTAGGATGGGGCGATAAACAATCATATCGAGATCACGATAAAATTTAAGTTGATAATGATGATAAGCTCTGGACATTTGTACTTGATAAGGATTAATCTAACAGTCTAGTAGTTTACATTATAAATAATAATTTAACTTTCAAATCATTGCAAATATGGAAACACTTGGATTTGTGCTGAATGAGACGTGAGCAATAACCTCCAAATCTAGCCAAACCCACGCTCGCTCCGTCCTCGTCTGCATACACACACTGTCACCATCTACTCAACAAATAACGATACAGACACTTTTTGGTTGTTAAAAAAGGTGCACTCATTCAAAACAGTTACGTTCAGTCCTTCGCTGGCTGTGATTTAAATATATCACTTTTGTTGTGTTTGTGGCGCAAGTTCAGTGACGATTCTTTCCGGCCAATCCGTGATCAGCAGAGTCTACAAGTCACATTTTGGTAACGGTATGGTTCACTTGGAACTTCAACCGAGGTGGTACTAAAAAAAAAAAAAGTACTAGGATTTAACTGAACAAAAAAGTGCTTGCGAGTAGGGCTGTGCGATTAATCAAAATCGTAATAAAATCGCGATTTGAGTGTGCGCGATTTCTAAATCGCTTTATAGCATGATTTTCCGTGGCCCCGACCTCCCACAGTATGCTATCCGAACCCATCAGAATGAAGCGCGCCTAAATGGGGTGTGAGAACAGAACAGACCGGGCATATGCCTAACTCCAGGTTCACACACTCTGTCTGTGATGCATAGCCTTTTTTTTTCGAGCCCATGTTAACGGATCAGAACGTTCACACTGCACGCGGTAAAAGATGAGAACAGAAAAGGTTATAAATAGAAAGGTGCTAAAAGATTTAATATCTTGCGGATAGATTTGCACTCACGCATTATTTTAATGTGCTTTTGCGTTACAATAATGTGCTCTTGTTGCTGCTTCTGAACCGCGTACACATAACTTACTGTATACGCACTGCAGACGGAGTACGTGTGAACTTTGGGCAATAAATATATTGGGCAAAAAATATAACACCTGAGGCACCGCTAAAGTGAGCTCTATGACAATGCATGGCAAAAAAGAAAAGAAAATCCCCGGACACAAGTTTTATTTAATTTTTTTATTATTTTCTTTTTTTTGCCATATGTCTAGACATTTTGTTTGACATCTTTACTTACTGATTATTTTGACTTATGTCTGTTCTAGAGACATGTTACAACTTTTTGATAGAACTCTAATTGGTTTTCTTTTGGAAATATGTTTCAAATTTATACTGAATGCTAGTGCTGGGCGGTACACCGGTTCATACCGAAAATCGGTGTATATTTTTGTTTATGATATGAATTTTTTATATACCGCCATACCAATGTATTTAATTACTCAACGTTCTGAACAAACGTTATGCTGCGTCGCGGTTACGCAGCGTGTTTCAGACGGACCCTTTACAATGTTGCACTTCTAAGCAGCGACTGCGAGGCTTGGTGAGGGTAAACTCAGCAGTGCTCTGGTGTTACTTTATAACGCCTGTTTCACACATACTTAATCTGCAGTGCGTATATGTTTTTTTTGTATTTTTTTTATTTTTTTACGCACCCATGTTAACAGATTCCAGCGTTCACACTGCATGAGGTTGCGGTCCGTCAGTGCGTTCAAGGAGCGATGCGTCTGCAGCAGTGCTGTGTTTGTGGACTAAACGTCGATCAGTAGCGGACTGCAAACGCATCCTGGGTGAAAGCACAATGAGTCCGGGCTGTGGACTGCATATGCACTGCAGACGGAGTATGGGAAGATGGATGCTGCCGAACTAGTAGAACATGACACAGAAGAACTTGTGCCAAAAAGAGGAGCCGGGTCTGTTGTTTGGAGGGTTTTTGGTTTCCAAAAATAGACGTCGACCAAACAACCATTTTATGCAAGTGCTGTTGAGCTAAAATTGTCGCCAAAGACGGTTACATGAGCAATTTGCTCCAGCACCTTAGCCGCAAGCACGTCTTGGAATATCAACCAGCAGAAAATGCTTTGTACACCTGATTATGCATGAAAAAAAAAAAAAAAACGTCAAACCGCGAAACCGGCATAATTTTGAAAAAGAAAAACGTTCAAACCACTCAGCACTACTGAATGCATTTATGACTGTAAAGCATGTCTGTGTGTGTCAAAATCTTGATTAAAATCGAAATCGCAAAATTGATGAAAATTGTGATAGGTTTTTTTGTCCATATTGCACAGCCCTACTTGCGAGTTAAACCCAGTTTTGAAAACTCACCCCCTCATTGGCCAATCTGCTGAGTCTTTCTGCCTGCAGTGCTTTCAATACTTTTTTGAAGAGCTTGTTCTGAGCCAAAGACCAGCCAGCCCTACAACAAATTGAAGAACAGACGATCATCAACAGAGCAGCTCAGATGTTTGAGAAAACTATATTTTTCTTCTCATACATCTGCATTCTTGTAGTTATCCTACAGCAGCTTTTCTTACTTGTTTATGTGTTCTTCCCAATCATCGGGAGGCAGAGGTCCATCAGCTATGGTTCGAGCAAACAGAACGTGGCGATCACACTCGTTCATCACACTACGGGCTTTCAGATTGTCATAGAGAGGCATTGGCATGGGTGTGACTGTCTCTACGTCAATGGAAATGTCCGAATCACTGTAGTGGACAACATTTTTTCAATTCACAATTATACATTTGTATGCATTTACTTATAAACAGACCAGCTTTAAAATGTCATGGGCCATATGATTTTCACACAACCTCAATTACCAAAAACATGACCAAAAAAATATATAATTAATTGATAAATTGTTAAAGTTTAATAGTTTCATTTGATTACCACTATTTTTGCTAATAAATTTATATACATTTAGGGTTGCAAAGGGGTGGAAAATTTCTGATATATTTCTGGAAAGTTTCCAAAAATCCCTGGAATATTCCAAAAAATCCTAGAAATATTCAAAAATTTCTTGAATGTTCCCAAAATATTTGCAACCCTATATACGGTCTTGTTCTAGAAAATAAGTATATTATTGTAAAAAATTTACTAAATAATTGAAATGATAAAATGTTTAAAAAAATTATTAAACCACTGAAATTGAAAATTGTAAAATGGAAAACATAGATTTGGTGCTCCCAACGTCAAACAGTTATGAGCACTGAAAAATTCTTCTGAATGTTTATCTTAGGTATTCCAATATTTAAAGCGTAACTTAACCCCTGGTCAGAGCCTGACTCCACCCACTGGCAATATTTGAAAAATGCTGAAAAGTGGGCAGAGCACAGCAGAGATAGAGGGGATGAACCAAGGGGCAGGGCTGAGTGCGTGGGGCGTGAACCTGAGACCTGCAGTGACAGATTAATTGACAGCTGCTGTCAGAGTCACTAAAATGGAGAGTGACTGTAGTGACACAAATAGCTTTGCAACAGAGTGTTCATTTGAAGTAGAGGACTTTTCTCCCCCACCTTTACCTAAAGTGGAGGATGTAGAGGTGTCTGTGGCCTAAGCCATATCAATTCGAGCCGCTGGCTCAAACTGCGGTCTTAACTCCTGCACCGCGTCGCTTTTCAGCGCGAGCTGTGTGGAGAAGCCCATTTCCACCTCCATTGAGTTGGAGAAGCAATCCCGCGTAAAATGCAGTTTGCACACTACAGCTCTAGGCGGGAAGTCTCAGTCTTCCATGCCAAGTGCATGCAACCACTGGAGCCTAATTTTCAAGTCTGCTGGAAAACTATGCAGTCCAGCAGTGCTGTCGCAACCAGCAAAACTACGCCTACGTACCATCCTGACCACTGTACTAAATACAGATAAATCTACGCCAACTTGAAGCTATCCTAACTAATGCAATATATGCTCCTAACTAACTATGCTTCTAACAATACTAACGTTACACTAACAACTATGCTAATTAACTACATAGGCTACACAAAATAATCTAAATAACTATATAAATGCTATGCTAAATAGATGCTATAATAGTCTATCTTGATCGTTTTCAATACTTGCAATTCCAACTCCTGACTCCAAGATGGTTTTATACTGCCAAGGGTGTGGTAGCTCGTACCAAGGGGTGTGGTGAGCTGGAAACTGCTTACGTCACAGAGGTGTCAAGTAACGTAGTACAAATACTTCGTTACCTTTCTTAAGTAGAAATTTTGGGTATCTATACTTTACTTGAGTAATTATTTTTCAGCCGACTTTTTACTTCTACTCCTTACATTTTCACGCAAGTATCTGTACTTTCTACTCCTTAGATTTCTAAAATAGCTTCGTTACTGCTATTTCATTTCAGCTTGTTTTCATTCCGGCTTGTCATCATTCAAAAAAAAAAAAAAAACTATCCAAATAAATCGCGCCATCCGGATGAAGTGAATTTGATTGTGGTTGGATGAGAAGTATAAACATATACCATTCCGACACCCTATTGGTTTGTACGGGGTCCATCGCACCTGCACATGACACAAATCACATCACACTCCAGCAAGGACATAGCCAGTGTTGGGTTCGTTTTTCAAAAAACATATTTCTTAAAAGTAGGGTTGGGTATGGAACCGGTATCCGATCGCCTCAGAGTCAGTCCGCTAAAATTTCAAATGAAACCGGCGCCAGGCCGGTCTCCTCTCCGTCTTTCAGCGCGCTCTTCAATCCGCAGACCGCGAGCGGAGCAGCGCAAGCGTACTTAAACAGTGGACATCACAAGGTATGTGTTTATGGATAGATTGTTAGAATATCCATATCTGTGCAGTTCTTTGTCATAAATACAGTTTAAAAAAGTTCACGAGGGAGCGCTCGGTTAGGTTTCCCATCTACTGTAAAGTTTTCGCTTGTCACAACTCATCACTAAACAGCTGTTTCCTCCAGCGAAAATCTAGCCCTTAACACATATGAATGAATACATACTTTAATTACACTTATTAAAATATACTTAATTTAATCATACATACTTTATACATATACTACTGTGCAAAAGTCTTAGGCACGTTATTATTTTCACTTAAAAAAATGGTGTTCGGCCAGTTATTTATATATTTTGCTGAAGTGTGTCAGTAGAAAATATCAGTTTACATTGCCAAACATTCATTAAGCCGTTGTCAGACTGCTTGTGCATTCAGAAACGCACTACAGTCGTGGCCAAAAGTTTTGAGAATTACATAAATATTAGTTTTCAAAAAGTTTGCTGCTAAACTGCTTTTAGATCTTTGTTTCAGTTGTTTCTGTGATGTACTGAAATATAATTACAAGCACTTTATACGTTTCAAAGGCTTTTATCTACAATTACATGACATTTATGCAAAGAGTCAGTATTTGCAGTGTTGGCCCTTCTTTTTCAGGACCTCTGCAATTCGACTGGGCATGCTCTCAATCAACTTCTGGGCCAAATCCTGACTGATAGCAACCCGTTCTTTCATAATCACTTCTTGGAGTTTGTCAGAATTAGTGGGTTTTTGTTTGTCCACCCGCCTCTTGAGGATTGACCACAAGTTCTCAATGGGATTAAGATCTGGGGAGTTTCCAGGCCATGGACCCAAAATTTCAACATTCTGGTCCCCAAGCCACTTAGTTATCACTTTTGCCTTATGGCACGGTGATCCATCGTGCTGGAAAATGCATTGTTTTTCACCAAACTGTTGTTGGATTGTTGGAAGAAGTTGCTGTTGGAGGGTGTTTTGGTACCATTCTTTATTCATGGCTGTGTTTTTGGGCAGAATTGTGAGTGAGCCCACTCCCTTGGATGAGAAGCAACCCCACACATGAATGGTGTCAGGATGCTTTACTGTTGGCATGACACAGGACTGATGGTAGCGCTCACCTTTTCTTCTCCGGACAAGCCTTTTTCCATATGCCCTAAACAATCGTAAAGGGGCTTCATCGGAGAATATGACTTTGCCCCAGTCCTCAGCAGTCCATTCACTATACTTTCTGCAGAAGATCAATCTGTCCCTGATGTTTTTTTTTGGAGAGAAGTGGCTTCTTTGCTGCCCTTCTTGACACCAGGCCATCTTCCAAAAGTCTTGGCCTCACTGTGCGTGCAGATGCGCTCACACCTGCCTGCTGCCATTCCTGAGCAAGCTCTGCACTGGTGGCACTCCAATCCCGCAGCTGAATCCTCTTTAGGAGACGATCCTGGCGCTTGCTGGACTTTCTTGGATGCCCTGAAGCCTTCTTTACAAGAATTTAACCTCTTTCCTTGAAGTTATTGATGATCCTATAAATTGTTGATTTAGGTGCAATCTTAGTAGCCACAATATCCTTGCCTGTGAGGCCATTTTTATGCAACGCAATGATGGCTGCACGCATTTCTTTGCAGGTCACCATGGTTAACAATGGAAGAACAATGATTTCAAGCATCACCCTCCTTTTAACATGTCAAGTCTGCCATTCTAACCCAATCAGCCTGACATAATGATCTCCAGCCTTGTGCTCGTCAACATTCTCACCTGAGTTAACAAGACGATTACTGAAATGATCTCAGCAGGTCCTTTAATGACAGCAATGAAATGCAGTGGAAAGGTTTTTTTGGGATTAAGTTAATTTTCATGGCAAAGAAGGACTATGCAATTCATCTGATTACTCTTCATAACATTCTGGAGTATATGCAAATTGCTATTATTAAAACTTAAGCAGCAATTTCCAATTTCCAATATGTATGTAGTTCTCAAAACTTTTGGCCACAACTGTAGATTATTATTAAAATGAATGGCAAACTGATATTTCCTGTTGACACACTACAGCAAAAGATATAAATAACTGGCTTAAAACCCTTTTTTTGAGGTGAAAATACTAATGTGCCTAAGACTTTGGCACAGTACTGTACTTAACAAACGACATTGTTGCTACTTTATAAAGAATGAGCATACAGTCATTCACAGAACTGATTAAAGACAGTGACAGACAGCACTCATCTTAACTAAATATCGGGGTGAGTGACAGATACAGTAGAAACATTATGTGTGGTTTTGTATTAAATAATGACCCAGATTGTGAAATACATTTATTAGCCGTAGAGTAAGGGGAGCATAACTTGGGAAATGAGAGCATCCAAAGTGAAAGCTATGGATTTATTTTAAATATTTGTAATGTTCTTTAATGTTATCCATAATTGTTTTTTGTGGTTCTTTTTTTTTTTTAAGTATCGGTTCAGACACCGATTAGGCACCAGTACCATTTTAAAAGTATCTGAATGGCACAGGACCCTACTTAAAAGTTAATATTTCTCACTGGCTCATTTACCAAATGGGTGCTTTTTCTTCGTCCTCCACAAATTAAGCTACTGTAGGTAGTTCGGTAGCGAGACGTTTGAATAAATTATCGTTTACGATTGACAATGTTGTGATAAGTAGGCTTTACCAACTTTGTAACTCATTACCCCTCGAACACTGGCCATAGCAGACGTATGTAGCGAATATAGGAAGCTATCAATCAAGAAGGTATCAGGATTATGAGTTATTTTTCATTTTTAGTTTTTGATTAATCACTTGGATTAATCATTCATTTTGACAGCACTATAATGTTTATTGTAAATAGAAAACAATACAAGTGTAATTGTTACTAAGCCTTCCCTGGGTACACCAATGTTGTCTATTGCCCTCGCAGATTTCTTGCAGCTAAGCTTGGATGTACATTTACATTCCATTAAAGGTTATTGATGACATTCCTCTGAAGTTTGACTTTTTGCACCATAACAATACTTATAGGCAACTAGTCATCTCTAGTCCTTTGATGTATTTGCATTGTACTAAAGTGCATTCATTTTCAGTGGGCATATATGCGGCTGAAACATGTAGCCTAGTGCATCCCAAATTTTTCAACATGAACATTTTAATATAACATTATAGTCATTATGACCTATGGCCTTTAGAAAAATGTTTTTTTGAGGAGGGGTAGTGCACAATAGGTCCCTGTGGCACGGCCCAAACTTTTGTTCTTAATGGCATTTTTTTCCTTACATTACTTTTACTTTATACTCTAAGTAGTTTTTTAAACCAGTACTTTTACACTTTTACTTGAGTAAAAAGCTTGAGTTGATACTTCAACTTCTACAAAAGTCTTTTTAAACCCTAGTATCCAGTGTTGGGGAGTAACTAGTTACATGTAAGGGCGTTACGTAATTTAATTACAAAATTATTGTAACTGTAATTACTTACAGTTACTAAGAAAAAATGAGTAATTAAATTACAGTTACTTATGAAATTTTTTACGATTACAAAGGGGATTACATTTGAATATTTACACACATCCACATACAGATTTAACTGATTTCTTTCCCAAATTGCACTGACTATTCTGAGACATACCACCCTAATAATTTCCGGGATGCGGAAATACAGTCTGGTTCGTAGAATCCAGTCATAAAAACGGAATGCCTAACACGGACGGAATATGCCACATTTTGGATGACTATATCAAAAGTAGGTCAGTACACTTGAATCAAAACATGACATGGACTAGTGTCTGTGAATATTAAGCCCCAAAAATGCAATATATGACTTGCACATTCTGCGTGTCTGTGGAAATCAGGCGCGGACTGGACACCGGGAGAACCGGGACAATTCCCGGTGGCCTGGCAGCCGATTTTGCCCCACTATTTAATATCACTATTGTATAATTGTCTGCCGAATGTACTAAAGCGATCATTTGCGAATCCGCCATTTGAGAATTAAATCTCTAATAAGTTATGAATTGTTAGTCATGACTCACGCGCTCTCCGCGCCTCCGCCAAACGGTTTGGATCAGACTCCGAGTAATCAATGCGAGAGAGAGAGAGAGAGAGAGAGGGGGGGGGGGGGCTGCTGGAGCAGAGAAGCAGAACTCCTGTTCAGGGTTTCAGGTCAGTTTCATCTGTAAAGATGCTTTTTTGTCTTTGTTTTTTATTTATTTAATCAAGCAGCAGCACGTTGCTCATCAGTCATCACTCAAAATACTATATAAAGGACATCATTATTATCTGTTGTGATGTTACAGTAGTAATTTAGCTAAAAAAAAAAATCCGATTTTTTTATAGGTTTAGGGGGAGCTACGACAGACAACAACACAACCCTTACGAAAATTAACATTTTAATATTTAACTATAAATCTAGAGAAAATGGTTACTATTGTTTAACTGTGATAACCAAAAATGTAAAATTATTTTACAAATGTATTTATTTAAAAATAAATACAAATCCATTTGCAAAAAAACAAGGTTATTTTACTTTTATATAGACTAATAAAAGCAAGGTAATTTTTTGTAAGGGAAAAACATGACTCCTGTACAGTATTAGGATTTTTCTATAAAGATATTGTAGTATTGTAGAGTATTGTATTGTAAAGTATAGTTTTGTTCAATCTTGAGTATTAAAGTCATGAGAGAGATGGATAACAGGGCAAAATAAAGAGACTGAAGAGAAAAATGGAAGCGAAGGTGCCGTTCAGGAGAGAACATTTAATTATTTTGCATGTCCCCAAATTAAAGATTTAAACCTTTTTTTATGTCAGGTCCATACAAAAAATAGTTTTGTCCATGAATTTGTTTGTATAAGTTAGAATTTTCCAGTCTGAATTTTTTTCCCAGTCCGCCCCTCCTGTAAATTAATGGCAAAGACATGGTTTCATTTACTACACATAGGCCTACTGAAGCTCGCAGTGTTTTCAACCTCTGCCGCCTCAATATAGGAGTACACGAGCACATAAACATAATTTCTAGAACTGCTCTATGTCACTTCATGTGCATTTTACTTATTTTGAGAAAACTATCATCATATACAGAGACAGCAGTTTCAAAAAAACACCAATATTTCAGGAGTTTATTACACAGAATACGTCACATGCTTATTAGATAACTGTATTTAAGTTGATGTATATGCTTTTATTTATTATTCTTTAATTTTCACAAATTTAGAAAAGTAATCAAAAAGTACTCAAAAGTAATTAGTTACATTACTTTAATAAAGTAATTGAAAAAGTTACACTACTATTACATTTTAAACAGGGTAATTTGTAATCTGTAACCTATTACATTTCCAAAGTAACCTTCCCAACACTGCTAGTATCTATACTTCTACTTGAGTAATGAATGCCAATACTTATATTGACACCGCTTATGTCACTTGCCACCGCAACATCCAATAGGAAAAATCAACTGCAGTAGCCACCGTTCAACCTGAAGAGGGCAGCACACGTTTTTACACCATATATTGTAGAATTAAAACACTTTATACTCAAATGTCAAAAAAGGTACTCGAATCAATGAACAGCACTAATAAAGCCCCATTCTTACAGATCATGAACTAAAAAAAGTTGGTTTAGGGTTTAGTTACTCTTTAAGAACACATTGTTAAAATCGAATGTTGCAACTGTGTTATGAGCTAACATGAACTAAGATTTAGTATTAAGATTAATAACTTCTGTAGCAAATGTAGCTATTGCTCATTGTGAATGTTAACGCATTAAGTAAGGTTAACTGATAAGGTCTTATTGTAAAGTGATACCTATTGGTCTTTATAGTTCTTTTGCACTTGAATCTGTGTAAAACTTTTAACTTTATATATCTTTCAGTATTGCTTTAATGTATTCAAATGTTCAGTTATTTTTGTTATAATAAAAAAGTTATTTAACCTGTTATACTGTATTATGACCACTTTTTTAAAACAATATCAATAACATGATAATACAGTGTACTGTGATAAAAGCATTAGCAATTAATCGCCACAGGAAAATTTGATACCGGCATATCCTTAGCTGTGTGTTTGGAATTGTTTTTTGTTGGTGAAATAGAGCAAAAACAGGTGTCTAAAACGTAAGTCTATTAATAATAACTTCTTGTTTATTGAACGGTTGTATTAAAATCAATAACATATTTGTAACCATGCTGATTTTTGGAGTAAAAACAACACTCTTCTTGTGATACTGATTAACTATATGAAATTATATAGCCCCATATATAAGGCCCCATTTATTGAATTTCGTGATGCATTTTAACAGACTGAATCATGCGGTGAAAGAACGCACTCTAAATGCGCACGCTCACTAATCTAACCTAATAGACTTCACATCATGTATGCGTGCACTCTCTGTAGGTCTGTTTCGTTTGGATTTTGCAAAACTTGATAATGTCAAACTGCAAATAGTAAAACAACAATAAAGAAATGTGTTGATTTGGTGGCGAACGCTGTTACCTGCAAACTCCATCCCACAGGCTTTACAGTGAATGCAGTGCATAGAACCATTTTCATAGCGGAGCCCTTTTTTCAGTCTTTCATCAACTCTCTCCGAAAACTGTTCGGCTTCTATCCGGCTGGTGGATCAACATTCACCACATGATCGCTATCACCAGCACCATTATTTGTGACTTTAGGTGGTTCACAAAAGAAATCTGCCAGTATTTCTTTTTTTATTTTCTCTCTTCTTCAGCCCTTTACATTCCCCACGGTAGTTCGCTCCCTGTCACCTGACAGCAGGGAGGCAGTGACTGGGTGATTGACAGCTAATATTAACCAATCTAAAACCTGCATTAAAGTTAAGAATGTAAAGATTGTTATGTAGCCTAACATTTCACAGAGCGGCAGACAGGTCAATGTATCAACACTCAGAAGGCACATACTCTGACGATTTTTAGAGGGAGGAAAACAGGTCGCACAACAACAATTATATGCACTTGCACAAATACTCCCAAACATATTTTGAGGTTGCACAGATAAAATTTCGGGAGCATATGCGACCAAAATGGTTGGAATTTCGAGCCTTGATTATTGTTAAATCGTACAAGTTTCAGGATTTTAATTAGACATGCTTGATTACTGGCTTGATTTCCACCAATGATAATCTAGAAGTCTTCACTCACACAGAAGGCTCCGGCTGCCGCCGAGGGGTGACGAACAGCATGCGGGTGGGCCCCGCGCTGCTGGCATCCGGGTGGGCGTTCCAGGGTTTGGCATAGCTGTGGTCAAGAAACATGAGGTCCAACTCTCGCTCATGAACCGACAGCTGGAAGAGCAGGGACGTCCCCATCCTTCGAGCCGAGGTCTGGAAGTCTCTCTCTCCTATAGGACGGAACATGGTCCACTAGCCCCACACAGAGGCTCTGCGGTTCCTGCAAAAATGTAAACAGCAATCCTACAATCAGTATCAAGTATCAAGCATCCCACTAAATGAAGCATTTCTTTTGAAACTTACACATATTTTTACACATGATTTTAATATTTGTAACGATGAAGCTGCAAAGTCATAAACCAAAAAAGATTGTGTCAAAGCAACTGAAAAACATAATTGAATTTAGACTGTATTACAATACTGAGACTGCTATTTTTAGAATTACAAATGACCACCTCTCATCATCTGATCGTGGTTATATCGTTCTATTAGTGCTACTGGGTCTTAGCACTTCCTTTGACACTATCGACCACAACATTCTATTGAATAGACTAGAAAATGATGTTGGCATTAGTGGAATTGCATTAGCATGGTTCAAATCATACTAATCTAATCTTATCATTATTTCATAGAGGTATCATATCTACAATGAAACAATCAGTACCAAATATCAAGCATCCAGCTAAATGAAACATTTCTATTGAAACGTACACATATTCTGATTTAAATACGTGTAACGATGAAGCTGCAATGTAATAAATGTAATATCAAATTATGTGCTACATTTATATTCAGTTACTTTTACGTGTGCTTTAGTATTTAGTCATCACATCAAAATAAGTGTACTTTAAGGTTTTGAGCTTCTTTTAAGATTTGAAGTACACAAGTGCACTTCCTTTTCACAAGGGGAACAGTTTTTGCTGAAGTAAATACCACAGGTCCTAATATTTCTACTTGAGCAAAATGCTCAATTATCGAGATCTTTGTTATATTTACATTTAGTCATGTCTTTTATCCAAAGCGACTTGCAAATGACCATTTATGATCTTACTGGCATTTATTATTATTTGTATTTATTTATTTTAATAAGAGTGGTGGTTAATGCTAACTGACCAAAGATTCCCTGTAGCAACAATAGTGGAAACAACAACAAAGTTAACATGATATAGGGAGTCCCTGCTTTTACAACCCCAAGAACGTGTAGCAAGCCTCACAAGCACAGCTGTAACCAACAAATACTGCTAAAGTAGCTAATGAAGTACCACATACGGAGGTGGTCGGTGTTACCACGCTTAGCTGGGTTAAATGACGTTAAATTCTGTTTTAATGTAACGTTAATAGTTTCAGTGTGACACGGAGAGTGGCGTGAGTCGCGAGGCTGCAGTGAGACGCACGGTCACGCGAGCGCGCGCACACACGTGCCAGCTGATCTTTTAAATCACAATAAATTACCTGAAATATTCCGTGTATTTCTTGACCTATGAAGCAGTAGGTAAAAAACCGGAAATGTTTTCGTGTGGTAATTACAGTGTTATAATATGATCTGACAGGCTGTTAGCTCGGAGGCTAACTCATTTCACAAAACTTACTGTCCAGTAGACCTATTAGAATTCTTTCATGTCATCTCGGTCTAAAGAACGGTCTTCTGATTAATGTAGATAGTACTGAAGAAATCGGGTTCATGCGACGAGAAACCTATAAACTCCCGAAGAATGATATCCCCTCTTACAAAGGCTCAGTTATGGCCGTTCTGTATTTTGTTTTACTACGGCGCCACACCGGATCGACGGAAGACCTGGACTGGATTATATTCCGCGTCAGGGATTCAAAATCCAGATGTTAAACGGAATGTAAACCGAATCAGAAAGGGCTTGATTGCCAAGTGTGTTTACACAAGGAATTAGTCTTGGTGTCAGGATCTTCCAGTAGGCTACAGAAACATAGTGCAGACATACATATCACTTAAGGTAATAACATGAAATAAATCTAATAATAAAGAGAATAGACAATTAAAAAAAACTTGTTAATGAAATATAAATAAAAAGAAAATATCAATAACTTAGACTGAAATGTGAATGTGCTATTTATAGAAGAAGTGAATAACAGATGTACAGTCTGAGATGTGGTATGTATTGTAGGTGGAATATGGCCTGAATGAAAAAGCTGTTCTTGTGTCTGGCTGTTCCAAATAGTTATAAACACAGGACAAACTCAGGCTGATGATACACTGGGCAACTTTTTGAGCAATTTTGCTAGGGAACCTTTTTGTTTTTTTTGAGTAATGTTGCTTGTGCACTTATAGAGAATGGGTAATAAATGTCTATCTGGAAACTTTAGATTGGCCGTGGGCCCTGTGTCTCACCTTGCCTGTTGACGGCAACAATAATAGCCGCATTTTCACTGTCGAGCTTAATCCGGGCGTGCTAGTGCGTGGCAGGGCCATTTTAAAATAATTTGAGATCAAAACTCACTCTTAGTCAGCAGCGAGTGATTGAAATATCTTGATCCGATGTGGATTATAATCACTAAACAAGGCAGAAATATTTATAAGCGAGGTAAAAGACTATGCACGATAAACATTAACGTTACCATAGTAAACATGCTAAATGCAACCACTTGGAGAAATCAGACGTCAGCTTCTTATTCTCTATCACAATTGTGTATTTATTTAGTAACATTTTATCTGTTGTCTTGTCTTGAGAGTTTAGCTCCACGTAGCATAGCCTATCATCAAAATATTATAATGATTTTTGTTCGGGAGCTTTTATAAAAATATAGAGTCTGCGCTGCGGATCATTTCTATAACACCAGATATTCTGGCCTAAATTTGGATAGCGCAGCAAATAGCTTATAGCCCCCCCTTGGCCTGTTTTAAGCCCTGGCTCACACTGGCCCAACAGTGGAAATGCGGCTATTTTTACCAAAGTTGCCTAGCAAAATTGCTCAAAAAGTTGCCCTGTGTATCATCAGCCTCAGTGATGGCTGAGTAGAACTGTGTGAGCAGCTCCTGTGGCAGGTTGAACTTCCTCAGCTGGTGTAGGGAGTACAGCCTATGTTTTTCTTTTTTTTTCTTTTTTTTTTAAATAGAGTCCATGTGTATGTCCCACTTCAGGTCCTGAGAAATGATGGTGCCCAGAAACCTTAATGAATACTGCAGTGTGTTCATGATGGTGAGTGGGGGGGGGGGGGTTGGGGGGTTCTCCTGAAGTCTACGATCATCTCAACTGTTTTGAGCACCAGACAGCCAGCTGCTCAACCTCACTTCTATATACAGACTCGTCACCATCCTGGGGTGCGTTTCCCAAAAGCATCGTTAGCCAACTATGGTCGTAAGTTCCGTCGTTACCAACGTAGTTCAACGATTCGGTTCAACAGCTTTGAAAATAGCTGGACTTTACTATTTTCCACCTCCTCGAAAAGAACTGCAATTTCAAGCATTGAAAATTGGGGTTTTCGTGTCATTTTCATTAACACGTCAGAATGGCAAGAAGACATAAATAGGAAAGATTGAGCAAAATAAGCAATCCACAACAGTACATCACAGTTTTTCAAAACCCATCTTTTTTCAATTGTGGTTATGTAGCCTATCAATATTACATAAGAAATAGTATTTATCTGAAATTGTGAAATTATTGATATTGGGATCATAAAAGAGCATATTTTTAACTCCGTGTGTGTATAATGTATTGCAGAACAAATGGATGATTGGTTCCCTACACTGTAAACCCTAATGCTGTAAGTAATTAATTGAACTGAGTTGTATTAACTTAAATAATTTCAATTTATTTATATTAATTAACTTTTATGAGTATTTAGAACTTTTTACTTATTTATGAGTTTGTTCAAATTAAACCTTTCAAGTAAGCTGAAAACATTTGCTGGTTTAATTTAAACAAAATGTCTCTTTAAAGTTGTATTAACTCAAAATCTTTCAGCCTTCTGATTTTGCGTATGACGTCATCCAGGTTAACGTAAATTGTCTGGCCCGCGCTCCTCTTGTTCGTTCATTCCAAGATGGCGGATCGGCCTCGCTTCACACTACATTAAGTAAAAAGTCCAAATATACAAATCCATTGAACCTAAAGTAAGTGTTTTAATCCATATATTCACAGAAAGATTTAAAAAATAATGTAGAGTTAGGCAGAATGCGTTTAGATGTGTTGCATTATGCTGTGTTCACACCAAACGCGAATAGAGCGTCAAATTCGCGTCTACCACGTCTAGTTTGCCGCTTGACCATTTTGAGATCATTCGCATGAGTGAAATTAACTTCACAACAGACGCGAATTCGCGTCATGGGGGGGCTTCTGCCAGCTGAGTTCACGCAGCATTTTCAACCGCCATTTTTATTCGGATAATTTTCAAAATATTACTGTTGTTGTGTAATGAAATGTAGTTTTAAAAGTATTTCAGGCGAGCATGTAGTTGTTTTAATCTCAAATATGCGGTTTATTTATAATGACAGCGTCTATTTAAAAAATGTGTTTCGCCGATCTCGGAGATGAGCTCCATGCGATCAGCGGGAGCTCCGTCATCATGTATCCGCGGAGAGAAGCCTCACCTCGGCTAGATCTTCTGACATTTGCCGCTGGCTCTGATGTCTCTTTAGTGTTTAAGATAAAATATAATTCGTTTGGGGTAAAATGAAACGTTTCTTATCTTTGGCCTTTATTCAATTTATCTATTAATATGTTTATATACATATATATATATATATAGAGGTCCTTTTTATTCCTGTCTCTATAGAAATATGAACTTTTGTCATATAGCTCCGGTTGACTGCTCACTGACAACATCAGTCGTTCCTCCTTGTTGAATGAGTGGAGAAGGGTATTCCTGCACAACCGGAGGCTGCAGGAACATACTGTTGAATGAGTGACTTCTAGCAGGCTCCTGATTGGTTAACGCGGCGCGAATTGACGCCAAAGTTCAAATTTTTCAACTCGGGCGGCAGACGCGAATTCGCGTCAAACGCTAAATGCACAAAAGCACCATTCGCGCTTGCGCGTTTCGCGCAAAGCGCTCTATTCGCGCGTCAATTCGCGTCATTCGCGCGAACTAGACGCGCGAATGAGGCGAATTCGCGTCTTCCGCGCCGCGCTTAACGAGACCTCCAGACGCGCGTTAACGCGCCTTTGCATTGACTTAACATTGAAATAATTCGCGCCAGACGCTCTATTCGCGTTTGGTGTGAACACAGCATTACAGACTACGCATTTATTAATGTTCAAATCTTGGCGCGAGGAAGCTCCTCACCCCGCGCTGTAGCTTGTTGGTCAATAATATAAACTTTTAACCTTAGTTTAGTGTTGGAAGCTGTAACTGAACAGAAAACGTTTGCTCTGCGACGACAGAACATTGTTAGCGGAAGCCCATCTGTGAATGAGTTTCTGAATCTCTGGCCTGCACTGCGTGTAACATCTGAGGTAAGAAAAAAAAATTGCTTCTAGTGTTTATTATATATCTTCTGATGTGGGTTGGTTTCATTAACTTGTCTTTTGTCTGATTTAGCTGTTTGCAGAGTACCAACGTGTTACAAATGAGAATTTGCCCAACAAATTCTATGCACAACTGGACTGCCTCCTACCTCGTTCGATGACAATTTTAACGCAAAAAGCATCCAAGACGGGCAAGACAGCAGATACCCTAGCTAATCTTTTGAAAGTTCATGATGAGCAGGTATGGTTGGTGTAATATGTTAAAGTATTCTTTAAAATATAATTAGATTTTTCTTTATTTCAGATATTTAGATGTTGTTTTTTTCTTGTTTTCATCTTTGCAGGAACTGCATGATGTAAATTCACGATGGACTACCGTTATCAGAGGTCTTCCAGTTTTGCTGCGTGATAAAGACTTGGGATTTTTTAGGACCACCCTGGTAAGGCTTCATTCATTGTTTTCACAATTACGCATGTTCTATTGCAAAGATGAAGGTTGTGGGGCAACCTTTACTCACTAAGATATTTGTAGTCACCACTAGTTGATGAATCATGTAATATTGGCTCAGTCATATTGATAATGTTGTAACATGAATATAACATGTCTCTGAATTATATTTTTTAGATTGATAATCCTGAGATACTGACTGAGGATGCTCCAGTGGCCCTGCTTACAGTTGTGCATGAAAATGCTGCTGCTCCAATCCATTACGATCCAGTGAGGGTCTCAGTTGTCCTGGAAAATGAATTGGTCACCACCCATAGCCAACTTCCAGAGGCCTTTCTTGTCTTGTTTGGATTCATGTATGCTCTTCACTTAAAATATCCTAAAGGACATGCCAAAACTTTTGAATTTGTGCAAAAAGTTTTACTCGGCATGGATGACGGAAAACTGTCTCCTAGTGTGCAAACATTGAAGAATGAGTTGATGTAGAGCAATTTTTTTTTCTTTTCTTTTTTCTGAAGGCTGGCATTGGGGCATAACTTAAAAAAAACATGTATGTACCTTTAATCGGTAAGGGTTAAAAAAAAAGTTAAAAACGTCCAATTCTTTCATTTACTTGCTCGTCACTTACTCCAAGCCTGTTTGAATTTCTGGCTTCTGTTGAAAAATTATTTTGAGGGAAGCTGAAAACCTGTAACCACTGACTTTCATAGTAGGAAAAAAAATATTCGAAGTCAGTGGTTACAGGTTTTCAGCTTTTTCATTTTTTTAGTGCTCAACAGAAAAAAATACTGAAAAAGCTTTGGAACAAGTGAAAAATGTTTAGTCTTGGGTGATCTACACTTACAACACTGAATTTATATATTACCATTTGATAGTAACTGTCCTAGACCAATTTTTTTTTCTCTCTAAGTGTAGTTTAAACTATGCAGTCACTTACCAGAATGTTAAATGTATTTTTATTTATTCAGATATTTAATTTTGTCAACTAAAATTATTTTTCTTGAAGCTCTTGTTTAAACAAAGTTGGTCATGTTAAATTGTTAAAAAATATTTTACAAAACATATATATATATATACATCTACATATACATTTTTTTACATAAGTCACTGGGTTTTGTGCATTACTTGTTCCTGAATTTTTTTTTTTTTTTTTTTTCTCCTTTACAGGTGTCATGTTGATTTGTTGTATATATTTGTCAAATAGAACACCATAGAAAGACAGCATTTTTTATTTTTTTTTTCTCCATTGTATTTGCATTCTGGGCTTACTTTATTCATTTTAAAATGGTGTTTATTGTAAATCTTTTACTGCCAAACTGTTTTAAAGGTTTTAAGAAATTTGTATGTTTATAGAAGGCATGTTTACTGTAAACATTCATGTTGGTATAACCTTTTAGACATTTTTGTTTAAAAATAAATGTCAAAAATGGTATTGTGTGTTTGCTTAATTACAGATGCATTTTCATACATGTATAGTGTTTACAGATTTAGAATTTGGTTAATTTGATTTATGAAACTCAAAAGGGAAATGTTAGTTAATAAAAAAAGTCATTTGCTATCAAAATGTATGAGCTGGGTAAATTGGGTATTTTAAGTGAGAAGATTTTTTTTGCATGAGTACAACAAACTCAAAACTAGATGTTTCTGCTTACTTAAAATAAGAAATTTCATAACTTAAAAAATTTGATGTAACTGATTACCTCATTTTTTTGAGTTTTGTCAACTTATTCGGGATTACAGTGTATCTGTCGGTCACTACGAGTTATGTCGAACGACATATGGGGTCTCACTTGGGAGGCCAATCATCTCTGAATTTAAGAGAAAACGCCAATGAAAATTGGCTAGTGGATTAACACACCTGAGCCACTCCCCGTGCCACGGGTATAAATAGGGCGACAGGTGCATCCACTCATTAGATTTTTGCTTCGGAGCCGAGTGGTTGTATGAAAGCTGTTATACTCCACAAAGCCATTCATCTGCTGTGTCGGGAAGCTGTTCTGGTTGGCGGTACGGCGCAAACAGCGGTGTCCCTTTCAGCGATTCCCCTGGGCGCTTCAACTAAGAGAGCAGATTTCCTAAAAGAGCAAATCGCGGGCGATTCGCGTCTTTTTAAATCCTTCTGGATGCGGTCGTTTCCTGTTCTCTGACAACGGCCACGTTCGTTGTCTTCCGTGTCTGGGCATTCAGCATGCTGAAGGCGCGTTCGTGGATGGTTCATGCACGCACTGCGTGTGTGACCATGGCAACGCTGCGATCGCATCTCTCCTTTCTTAAAGAAAGTGAAAGTGAGAAAGTGCACTTTGTCAATGTCTCTCATACAGACCAGGCTGAACCAGAAACGGCACTACTGGACCACCAGAGTGGACATCGCCTTCCCGAGGGACTGCGTTGTGACTTCCTTCACCCAGAAGGGGGAGTTCAGTCGCCATGCGCAGCTCCTGCATCAACCTCGGGTTGGTTCTACCAGTTGCAAGGCTCGTGGATTGACAATGGGCAGGCAGCTTCGGGGTCCTGGACAGGACCTCGACTGCTTTGGCACATCAACTGTCTGGAGTTGCTGGCAGTGCATCTAGCTTTACGATGGTTTCGTCCGCTGTTGCTGGACAAGCACGTGTTGGTCCGCACGGACAACACTGCGGCTGTTTCGTACATCAACTGACAGGGCGGTCTACGATCACGTCGCATGTCTCAACTCGCCCGCCATCTCCTCCTCTGGAGTCAGACGTGGCTCAAGTCGCTGCGCGCTATCCACATCCCGGGGGAGCTCAATCGTGCAGCCGACACGCTCTCATGACAGCTCACTTTCCCCGGGGAATGGCGACTCCATCCCCAGACGGTCCAGCTGATCTGGAGTCGATTCGGGGAAGCCCAGGTAGACCTGTTTGCTTCCCACGAGTCCTCCCACTGCCAGCTGTACTATTCCCTGTCCCAGGCCCCCCTGGGCACAGATGCACTGGCACATAGCTGGCCTCGGGCTTTACGCAAGTATGCGTTTGCCCCAGTCTGTTCACGAATTGGTGTTCTTCTCACCGAGAAGACCCCCAGAGATGCCCGATCAGAGTCGTGCTTTCTTTCCTGCAAGAAAGGTTGGAGCGTGGGCTGTCACCCTCCACCCTGAAAGTGTATGTGGCTGCCATTGCAGCCCATCACGATGCAGTGGACGGCCGGTCCCTGGGGAGGCATGACCTGATCGTTAGGTTCCTGAGGGGTGCCAGAAGGTTACATCCTCCTAGGACACCCCTGATTCCCTCCTGGGACCTCTCTATTGTCCTGGCGGGACTTCAGAGGGGTCCCTTTGAGCCGCTGGATTCAGTCGAGCTTAAGTTCCTGTCTCTCAAGACAGCGCTCCTGATCGCGCTCACTTCCATCAAGAGGGTCGGGGACCTCCAAGCATTTTCGGTAAGTGAAGAGTGCCTTGTGTTCGGGCCGGCCTACTCTCACGTTGTCCTGAGACCCCGGCCTGGATACGTGCCCAAGCTTCCCACCACTCCCTTCCGAGACCAGGTGGTGAACCTGCAAGCACTGCCCCTGGAGGAGGCAGATCCAGCCTTGGCGTTGCTGTGTCCCGTAAGAGCGCTTCGCATATACATGGACCGCACCCAGAGCTTCAGAAGCTCTGAGCAGCTCCTGGTCTGCTTTGGAGGTCAGCAGAAGGGGAAGGCTGTCTCTAAGCAGAGGTTGGCCCACTGGATAGTGGATGCCATCGCCTTGGCTTACCATTCCCAAGGCGAGCCGTGCCCCCTGGGGGTGAGGGCTCACTCCACACGGAGTGTGGCCTCCTCCTATGCACTGGCGCATGGCGCCTCTCTGGCAGACATCTGTCGAGCTGCGGGCTGGGCGACACCTAACACCTTTGCGAGGTTTTACAACCTCCGTGTGGAGCCAGTTTCTTCCCGTGTGTTGGGTAACAGGTAATTGGCGGGAAGGGCTGGCTGGGTGTCATGCTTGCTGCGCCATTCCCCCTAACACGGGGATGTGAGCGCCTTTCTTCTCCCAGTAGAGTTTCCCGGTTGGCGTACCCTGGTCGAACATCTTCCAGCACCCTTGGCAGTCAGACTTGGTGGAGCAGTCTGTCGCCAGGCCCAGTACTGGCGTTAGCATGCCCGGAGTTCCGGTCAGCCCCTGTACTGGGCTAGGTGTTCATATGGCTTGGTTCCCTACGGGTAATCCCATATGTGTATTCTTCCACGGTAAGGTTTCCCTCTTGGCAAACCCGTGTCTTCCCTTGGCAGACCCGTTCTGTCAGTCTCTTCTGGCAGCCGTTCCATCCCTACTCCAAGGTAGGACCTGCCTCAGAGACCCCTTCCATATGTAGTTCTGCCCCCTGGGTCAGTCCATATCGGTATATCCACATGTCACCTCCCTACAGGTAGGATTTGGTCTCCGTAGCGACCTTTTCCTAGGCTCACTTCCCCATTGTCTTGCCAGCTGAAAGAACAAATAGGGAAGATTTGAAGCAATCTTTCTCTGAAGGTTGAAATCCCTTCCATTAACTTTATGTGGGCGGAACAGCAGCGTGGCCTTCTCCAGCAGCGATGTACTCACCCTTTGGTCCCTTCGGTACCAAGGCCAGTGAATTTGCGCTGGGGCTTTGGAAAGGTTACGACCTTAAGCGTAGCTTTTGTGGCATGCCAGGGTTTGTCGACAATTGCAGCGCCACAGGGTTGTGACGGTGTTCAGGTTGTGGCGTTTTCCATAGGACCCCATATGTCGTTCGACATAACTCGTAGTGACCGACAGATAGGGAACGTCTCGGTTACGTACGTAACCCTCGTTCCCTGATGGAGGGAACGAAAACGTTATGTCCCCATGCCGCAACCTTGAACCGTTCGCTGTTGCCGGGACACGTTCTCGGCTCCTCAGCGTAAAACCTAATGAGTGGATGCATCTGTCACCCTATTTATACCCGTGGCACGGGGAGTGGCTCAGGTGTGTTAATCCACTAGCCAATTTTCATTGGCATTTTCTCTTAAATTCAGAGATGATTGGCCTCCCAAGTGAGACCCCATATGTCGTTCGACATAACGTCTCCGTTCCCTCCATCAGGGAACGAGGGTTACGTACGTAACCGAGACGTTATTACTCGACTCCTACGTAACGTCATTTCAAAAGCGTAATTCGAGTCGAAGAAAAGAGAAAAAAAAAACAAAATACTGTAGGTGGCGGTATGTGCTCAGGTCTCCAGTCAGCCATTAGATCGAAGAAGGTACCATGGTTTCGGGAAACAGTCGTGACTAGGTCGTTCATTTTCATAACGATGCATCGTACTATGGTGGTTAATCTGCGAGCTACGTTGTTGTACGGGAAACGCACCCCTGGATGACCGTGTAATCCTCAAACTTTAAGAGTTTGTCAGAGGCATCTTCAGAGGTGCAGTCATTTGTGTAGAGGGAGAAGAGCAGTGTGGAGAGCATACATCCCTTAGAGGCTCAGGTGCACTTCCACTGGTAGAAGGTTGGAGAAACATGGGTTACGGGAATGCAGCATTAATCGCAGTGCTACTTTGTTCACACGGGAAACAGCTCTAATTCATCTTCTCCATAAGCGCCACCTGCTGTCAGAAAGTGGATTTACAGAGACATATATTTACATTCAGTCTGTGTGCAGCTCCCATCTTGCTAAAAACGGACTGAATTTGCATGCCCTGCTATAAATTTTGACCATTTGATGAAAAAAAAGCTTATGTGGATTCTTCATATTTCAACAATTCAGATAAGTTATCTAGAATTTAATTAATGTAAATGTAATGTATTTAATTTATGTAGCAGATAGAATACATGTAATCATGTATTAATCAATTATCATTTCGACTTACAACTTTTTTTATTTAAAAGTCTGAAATGAGGTTTACATTGTTATTCAACTTTTTCAAAGCTTTATTTGAACATTTACATTAGATATTTCAACATACTATTAAATTGTTAGTCAAGTTGTCATTTAAAATCCGAACATCATAGATAATGTTAATGATTTAGTGATTATGTAAACAAAAAGTATTTTTATTTGTTGTTTGTTGTGTGGTGGGAGGAGCACATGACAGACACAGTGGGTGTGGCATCAGGCCTGGAGAGGCTTTTATTAACAGAAAATAAAACAAAAGTGGTGTAGTGTTTCAAGTCCAGGTAAGCATAAAGAGTCAGATTCAAGAAGTTACATTTTCAAAGATTTATTAACATCAAAAGCTAAGAACAAACACAGCCTGCATGCCACATGGCTGCTCACATTGAATTGTTCTACTATGCCTTTTATAGGTACCAACTAGTAAGCCATAGTGCCCTCTTCTGGTGAATCAGTAATACAAGAACACAACGTATTCCCCCATTACTTAAATCATACATTCCTCACTGAATCCAAAATTTAAAGTTAACACAATAGTTCCATATAATTCACATTAAAGTACATCTTAATGAACAGTTTAGCAATACAACATAACTGATTCTTAGTGTTCCTATGGAACAATGCACCACTAAGTAAAATAATCCTGCAGCCAACGTGGAGGTCGTCTTACATGTGCTGAAACTCTTTCAGGAGCAGTTGAAGGATCTGCAGGAACAGGAACTTGAATGGGTGAGTTTGGCAGTTCATTTTTAAACAACACTCCAGAGGTAGATGAGGAACCTGAATGGAGGGGCAGGGCCACAAGTTCATTCTTAATGGAACATTCTATAGGTGCTAGGGTAGGAGATAAATGAGACGCATGCCACTCTTTCCCCATCTGACAACTGGTAACTAGGGCTGTGCAAAAAATCGAATGCGATTTTCATGCGCATCTCATCAGTAAAGATGCTCCTGTGATTAGAAGTATATCTCCAGCACGTGTGTTCAGATCAGGGTTGCCAGGTTTTCACAACAAATCCTGCCCAGTTGCTTCTCAAAACTAGTCCAAAACTAGCCCAATCACGTTTCCAGGTGATTCCCCGATAAAAATTGCTTCCCGGGGTTAAAATATACATTTTCTGGAAGGGTTGCCTTGGTAAAATTCACATTTTAGGGGCTAAATATCACGTTATTTTTATTGGGGTCGCTTCGAATCGCCTGCGATTTTAACATCGATTTTGTGTAGATTGTCAGTGAATTACGTCTCGGTGTAGTAAATGCCAACCAGCGTTGCCAAGTCTGAGGTTGTTTTTCATGTCCGCGGGTCGAAGCGACCCCAATAAAAGTAACATGATATTTAGCCCCTAAAATGCGAATTTTACCAAGGCAACCCTGCTAAAAAACTTATATTTTAACCCCGGGAAGCAATTTTTATCGGGGAACCTCCTGGAAACGCGATTGGGCTAGTTTTGGACTAGTTTTGAGAAGCAACTGGGCAGGATTTGTTGTGAAAACCTGGCAACCCTGATCTGAACACACGTGCTGGAGATATACTACTAATTACAGGAGCGTTTTTACTGGTGAGATGTGCATGAAAATCGCATTCGATTTTTTGCACAGCCCTACTGGTAACTACATGAACCAATCTGGCAAGTAATTTGCAAAGGTTTTGAGAATTTTGGATGCCCTTTTGGAAAATGAACTGGACTCTGTATACGCACCCAATTACCCTGTTTGAAGTTAGGATTACGAGCTCTTGGTCTAGAGTCTGTATATGCTTTCATTTTCTTTTGTGATCGGGATACTTTCTGACTCACAACAATTTTGCCAGTTACAGGAGGAAGGATGTTCAAACAAGTACGCATTTTCCTGCTACAGAATAACTCAAATGGAGATCAGTAACAGAATGCGGAGTAGCACGGTAAACTTTAAGAGATTGTATTAATATTGGGTTCCATGGCTTGCCAGACACAATAGCAGATTGAATACAGCTCTTGAGCAGACAATGAAATCTCTCAATGGCACCATTTGCAGCTGGATGATAGACTGATGTACATATATGCTGAATATCTCTCCTTTTCAGAAACTCAGCAAAATCCACTGAACGGAATTGACCTCCATTGTCAGACACAAGGTACTGTGGATTTCCAAATCGACCAAAAACAGATGTCAAAAACTTAACATTTTGAGTGGTGATCGAAGAAGTAAATGCCACTTCAGGCCACTTACTATGGTAGTCAATCAGAGTTATCATATATCAGAGGGATAAGGTACAGGTTGCAAAGGTGCAACAGAAACAATAGTGGTTTTGTCAGAAGAGACACAAACTTGACAGTTCTTTTCCTTGACCAAAGAATCAATACTTGGCCACCAGTAGAGTTCCCGAAGGCGCTGCTTTGTATGCACAATTCCTTGATGGCCATCATGGACCAAATTCACCAAGATGTGTCGAAGTGAAACAGGAACAAGAAAACATTCTCCTCTGAATACATAGTTCTTTTGAACACTTAATTCATCCGTTACAGGGAAATAGGGATGTAGATCTTTATTAACAGCCATTGATGAAGGCCATCCACCATCAATTTGTGCACGTAACGAAGTCAATTCTGGACATGATGCAGAGGCAGAAGCAAACTCAGTTAAAGTTATAGCAGACATCTCAGAAGACAAAAATGCAACAAATTCAGGTTCTGCATCAGAAAAATCCTCTTTGGAAGCTTGCAGAGGCAATTGAGACAGACAGTCTGCAGTACAATTTTGAGAACCAGAACAGTAAACTACTTCATAGTTAAAACATAAGAGTCGTGCTGCCCAACGTGAAATTCTCATTCCAGCACGATCTGTACCTTTGGGAGAAAGCAGCACTGTTAAAGCTTGCAAATTACTGGCAAATTAGGATCAAATAATGACAAAGCAGAGCTTTTAAGCAGCAACTCTTTCACAGTGTTTAAACTTTTCTGAGCTTCTTCAGACCAACTGAAGTCAACTCCTTTCCTAATACAAGCACGCAATGGCTCTACCACAGTGGCAAAATTTGGAATAAACTTGCTGTACCATAAGATTAATCCAAGAAAGGAATGAAGCTGATGTGTATCTGTATGAACTGGTGCATAAAGCATTGCATTAAGATGATCCTCATTTGGATGAACACCTTGTGCAGACACTGTATGACCCAAAAAGCATAGACCTGTATTACTGAATTGGCATTTTGGAGTATTCATTTGAAGTCCTGCACTCTGTAAGAGTTGAACGACTTTGTTAAGCATGTTCATTTTGTGTCCGACCCCAGACAATGATATCATCGAGATAATGAGCCACATTTGTCAATCCTTGTAGTATAGTTGATACAATTTTCAGGAATGTAGAAGGTGCCGAAGCTAGGCCAAATGGTACGTGGCAAACATAAATAGGCCTTCGTGTGTTATGAATGCAGTCAAATAAAGACTTTCTTCATGTAATAGAAGTTTAAAGTAAGCACTCTCCAAGTCAATTGAAGAGAATACAGTTGCTCCACATAGCTTAGACAACAATTCATCATGGCAGAGGATAACTATGTCACGGTTGGTAAACCGTGGTCCCGGGTTTTGCACTATGTAGGTGGAGTTGTGTGTGTTTTGCCCTGTCTGGCGTCTTGTGTTTGTCAGAGCATTGTTAGTCATTCTCAGTGTATCTCATGTTCTTCCATTCTTGTGTTTGTTATTCTCGTCGTTGGATTGTTCTGTCTCCGGAACCCCGTCCACTCCACCTCATCCCCGGACCTCATCACTCACCTTCACGGCTCTTCCCCCGCAGTTCTTATGTCACACTCTCCTGCTGCCAAACCACCATCGCACCTCGGATCACCCGTGAGCTCTGCCTCTTCCTGGACTTCCCTTCCCGTCAAGAATCCCAGTATCACCTGTCTTCGTGTTCATTGTTTGTGTTATTTTTCATTAAACGCTCTAACTTGCACTTGCTTCCTCAAACTTCTTTAACAATCATTACAACTTATTTGTAATCACAGCTTTGTTTGCTTCTCCTAGATCTACACACATGTGAATGCCTCCTGATTTTTTCTGCACTACTACAATTGGTGAAACCCAAGGTGATTTGCCAAGCGGCTGTGTCTGTGTGAGCTTGTAGCATACGTGCATGTAAGGACCTAAATTTGCCGTGATTGGCTGTCCACCACCACGTGACGTGATGGGGAGGATTTCTGAATATACTCGCAGTCACACAACACAAGTGTAGTTGTTTTTTCTCAAAACGTTTCCGTTTTACAATGCCAAAGAGGTCTAAAGTGTGGCTACACTTTATAAAAGTGGATGCCGAGTCAGCAAAGTGCAACATATGCGATAAGAGTATTGCAACCAAAGCCGGAAATACCACCAATTTAATGAAGCATTTGTTTGGATGAGTGTTTTGCCCTCCCTCCCTGTTTAGTTTGGTTTACTCCATTGCGTATCTTGAAACACGCCCCCTTTCACGTAGTCTAAAAAACAGAGAGAGAGAGACAGATTTATCCGGTACAGCGAATTTCTCTGAGCAGCAGGCCACTGTATACGTTCACTTAAAACATAACCGACTGTGTTTACGAGGACACTTGCAGAGACAATTATTTTGATATAATTGTGTGTGTATGTGTTCATTCAGAAGTTACAATACGCGAAAGATGAATTCATTCTCTGTACGCGCATTGTCTGGAATGCTGCTCGCAGTGGTGCTTTAAACGAGTGCGCGCAATCTCCGAACGCACACGAATTGTTTAAAATGCTTGAATCAGCAAGATTTAGAAACAAGTGCAAACAATCAGCTACGATCCGTTTCACCCCTTCATGCGAGTGAACAACGCGAATCAAGTTAGAAATTTTACATGACTATTGACGATAGCCCATCGGACTGGAAAACACAATAGACCCGGGATGTGGGGCTAACGATTTTGCGAGCCCTGCACCTCAGATCTATCCAGTTTGTGAAACACTGGTTTCCACACTGGTTTCGTTAAACAAAAAAGATTGACTCAAAAGAATCATCGGTTCACTAATCGGATCATGAACTTGTAGTACAGAGCCAAAGATGATCTATTATTGAACATCTCGAATGAATAAAGACTTCAAGTTCATCCCTAAAGCACATAAAGCTATCGTTTGAGTTTATAAACTTCTATTTCATGCATGATTCGTATGGATCTGCTAACTGAATGCAAAGTGTGAGTTCTAGAAGAATGTTTGTGTCGTGATGAGCGTGTATCGCTCACTAGGAGTCGCTATATGAACAGCTGCTGTTCTTTTTTTTTTTTTTTCAACGGAGGATCAGTTGCCCTATTGGTTAAATTCCCAAACTGTTTACTTAAATATTAAATTAAATGTACAGTATGGGATTTTTGGCCACCAGGGGTCACTCAATCAAAATAATAACATAAGACGTACATTGATGACGTCGGGAAAGAGCGTAGGCTCATGGGAGTTGTTGTTCATTGGAACACGCGCTCTGTCGCTCCCCACATTCCTCACTCATTTTAACCGAGGCCGGCGACACACTGGATGCGTGGCGCAAGCGTCTCAGCTGCGTGACGTGTCAGTTTTTAATTTGGCTCCCATTTTAATAGGTTAGAGCTTACAGACTGCTTGCGTTAGACGCGCGGCTCGAGGCGCGCGGAAAACGCGTGCATGCTAGAAATAGAACCGACGCCTATTTTTCATGCGACACGCGCGCGTGTTGGAAGCGTTTCCAGGCAAAATATAATAGGAAAATATGTTTATATGTAATTTTGTACACAAATACATATTAATTCATGACATTTTGATGTTTGAAAGTCTATAGGTTGACATAAATTCAGATATAAATGTAATTTAAAAAATAAATAAATAATTAACGATTTTCAAATATTGCACCTGTCAAACATAGTCTATTTTGCCGTCAATACTGTTGACGGTGTCCTTTATCATTAGGCTTTATATTTATGTTCAACATGAAGTATAGATATTGTTGTCATGAAGACAAGAGCCTGGTCTGTCAGCGGTCTCCCTCTATGTCACCTACAGCAGCAGCAGCAGCGCGCTACGCTTCTGGCACGCAGCAGAGACGCCACGCAGCCAGTGTGTCACCGGCCTTAGTATTTTGACAATCACGTATTTTCGAACGGAGAAATATATGAATTATCAGACCCCTATCAAATCAATATTCCATCTAGCTAGTAATATATGTTAAAAAACATGGTTGCCTTTCGTTAATAATTATAATTACGTTTATACTATGATATCGAACAAGATAGTGAACTGCATTTGAAGCTACTTTATCCAGCTAGATATAGAACATATGTAGATTTACATTATACTCTACATGAGAGCTAGTCCGTCTGCGTTTTACACAAGACATCATCGTTTCACAAAATATACGGATAGATATAGTTAGCTGAATGGATGCATACCTGTTTATTAGAATGCAAGCATCTCTCTGTAGTTTCAGCTTGTCATGAAGCTCTCTCTATCTTGGAAATGCAACTCCAATATTTACCCGTGTCTTGTTGCTTCTCTTGTCCCAAAACCTTCTCGGGTCATTTATTTCACCCGTACGTTTGCGCTTCACAGAACGTGCAGGCAAAGCATAATCATGATCCATAACTAAGTTATTGATTGAGGTATAAATACGAATATAAACAATATAACTATAAAATATAATAGTCTCGATCAAGGCTAGCTACTACTTTTTCTTCTTCGTCTCGTCTTTGCTTCTGTTCACCTTTGTATTTGGCGGTTCCGCAGGAAGTTAGATAAACTAGAGGGGTCAAAGTTTATATGATGCCATAGACGGGCAACAAAACGGAAATAAAGAAACGTGCAGTGTCTTCTAATTAAACTATAATTTTCTCCGGAATTGAAAGTTCGTCGAAACTGTCGGGATAATGTAAGTACACAACTAAAAAATATATATAACATAGATATAGTGATATCTGCTATTTTTAAAGCAGAAAAATTACATTTTGCGCCTTTGACATCAAAACAGGGGCGTTTTCATTATGATGTTGTGGGCTGCTGTGGGCCAGAAAGTCAAGGGCCACTTTTTGGTCCCAGTCCGCCCCTGAATGGCGCACCCCTATCCAAAAAGCACAACCAGTTGTATTAATAATGTTATCCTGAGTGTGAAGTGTTACCAGAATTTGTTTTAATTAAGGTGAAAAATAAAAGTTTTGTGTTTAATGTATTTGTGTTGATGTTGAAATGGATTTAAAAATATATGGTATCGAAAAAAGTATCGTTAGGAACCAGTATCGAAACTGAGGTATCAAAATTGGCACCAGATCGAAAGATTTTGAACAATACCCAGCCCTATATGCAGGAAACCTTTTGCACATCCCAGTTTATCCACAGGCACTGAAGCAGAAAGGCCCATCACATGTGCTGGAGGTTGAGCAGATTTTATTGGAACAGAAAATCCTCCAAACTGAAGATGCAGACCATTAGCTAAATCCATTCCGAGAAGAGCAGTGCCGGACTCAACTATAAAAAATGAAGTCTCACAGTTAACATCATTCTTGGTAACAGTAACAGGTAAGCATCCAAGCACTGATATTGGATCATGGGAATAAGTCACCAATTTAACAGAAGGAGGCAGCAAGGCATTTTTCTTAAAGTATGTCTCGTACACAGATTTTGGCAAAATGGAAACAGAGGACCCAGAATCCACTATCAACTCCACAGCTACAGAAGCAGTTGTGATTGTAGCAGAACACTTAATATTATCCGTTAGCACATTTTGCATGTACAAAATGTGAAGTTCAGGCAATTCAATTTCATGTACTAAGCAGGTGTGTTGTGAATGACATAAAAAATGTCCAATCCTTTGAAAATTATGGCATTTTCCTGAAACAGCAGGACATCTATAATCATTTGCAAGATGTTTGGTTGATCCACAATGATAACATGCACGGACTGAAGTCATTTTAGAAGCTTTAGAGGAAGTATTAAAGGAAACAGAAGGCTTTGTAGATGCAGAGTATTTTGTTTTATACTGAACAACAACTTCCATAGACTTATCTTGTATTGCTTGCACAGGCACCAACTGCCGATCTGATATAGTTTTAACTTGTTCACCAGCAGCTTCAATTTGAGTAGCAATTGTGATGGCTTTATTAAGAGTCAAATCAGTCTCCAACAACAGTTTTTCTTTAATACGATGACTGGTCACATTTTCTACTAATTGATCACGTAACATTTCATCAAGATTTGATCCAAACTCACATGTGGCTGCTAAATCTCAGATTGAGGTTACATATTGTAGGACTATTTCACCAGGTACATGAGCTCGTTTTCGAAAAGCATGCCGTTCTGCAATTACATTCCATCGAGGAACAAAGTATGCATGTAAAACCTCAATAGCTTACTCCATCATCTCTCCTTGATTTGACAAAGTATAAAATAATCTCTGACCTTCTGTGCCCAAACAATGAAGAAATAAAGGCTTTCTTTCATGCAACAGGCCATTCATCTCCAGATGCATTAATGACCAATAAATAATTGCTGAACATCTTTTGCCAATTATCAAAGTTTATCAAAGGCTCACCAGGACATGGCAGAAATAGTGTAGGAAATGAAGCAACTGCAGCCATCTTTCATTCATAAAGGTAAATTCCCATCCTTGTCACCAATTTTGTAGTGTTTCAAGTCCAGGTAAGCATGAAGAGTCAGATTCTAGAAGTTACATATTCAAATATTTATTAGCATCAAAGGACAAGAACAAACACAGCCTGCATGCCACATGGTTGCTTACATTGAATTGTTCTTCTACACCTTTTATAGGCACCAACTAGTAACCCATAGTGCCCTCTTCTGGTGAATCAGTAATACAAGAACACTACAAGACGGAATGAAAGTGGCCAAAGGGGGAGAGTGTCCAAAACAAACAGGGGATCTGGTGTCCTCGTCGTGCTGCAGGGATCGTGTGGGTCGGGCAGTGTTCATGAAGGAAGTGTCCAGGTAAGGGGCGGAGTCCAGGGGCTACATGCGCTCCCCTCTCCGGTCCGGGGTGTGAGGGGCGACGGCTTCTTCTAGCGGCCGCATCCTTCTCGTTGGACGTGGACCCACGAGGACACCAGTGTGCATGCACGGGGAAGAGACCGGTCTCTCGAGGAGTGGTGCGTTGGGTTTTTAAACAGCAGCGGTGATGAGGATCCATTTCCTTTAGGTGTGCCCCATCACACGCCACCAGCCCTGGCTTATCCAGCGCCCCTCCTTTCACACACCCACTCCTGTCGGGAGCCTGGTGAAGGATGGCGATTTAGGATCTATCGCTAAGAAAGTATGTTAATTCCACTTAGTGTAAATAGGTACTGCCGTATTTTTCTTACTCTATTGGGAGATCATTTGTAAAATAAGAAAAATGCACTTAAAATATTATTATTATTTTATATATATATTTTTGCCCATGATATACCATGAAAATTATTAGCTATTAGTTATTATATTAATTGATCGTTCTGCCAGTTTTCACCTGTGATATTATAACACTGATAAGAATTACATTTATATTGAGTCTGAAGTATGCAGACAGCTTTTTGGCGGGAGCTGTTGCCATGGTGACTCGTAATATCGGTGCTCTATTGATAATGGCTTTTTATAGTTGTGGTGCACGCGCTTAACTCAGAGTCAGTCAATTTAAAGTTGATTAAACCAACTCATTTCAGCTGTTCTGTAACTGAAAACTTTTGAGTTTCCCATCTCAGGGTAAGTCAACTCAGAATTCAAGTTTAAACTCGTTGAACTCGTTGGAGTTGGTTGAACCTTATTATTGAAACGGGCCCCTGGTCTCTGCTGTCTTTCAGGGCTGTTGAGGTCCTCTCTAGGTGCTGATCCATCATCTGGGCTGGATACGTACTGAATCCGGGTGACTGTAGTGACCATCTGATCTGGATACAGACTGGATCTGGGGGCTACGGTGATCTTGGAATAAGAGAGAAACAGACTGATATTAGTGTAGATGCATCATAAGAAGAACAAGTACATCGGGTGTTATTAATTACCATGTCTGTTTTTCACTGTGTCACACATGTATCGCAATTCCTTTTGAAAATTTTCCAGAATATCCTTACCTGTCCATTAATTATGATCAATGCCTGAGAGATCTGCTGGCATTTTTAAATCTCAATGACAATTGGATGGGGTTTTGTGGACTCTGCTCGGATTAAGGAATTCCATGTTTGTTCCAACCTATAAAATAAACTAAATACAGATTGTTTTAATAGAAATGATTCTGTTCAATTAACTGTGAAGTTCATCATGATTATGAGTTATATTCACATATGAGTAGGTCTACAGATGCTGAATATGCTATACTGATCTGAAAGGTGATTGGCGTTTACACTTGAGCAGACAGTCGTATTCAGTTATTTGAAAAAAGTTATATTTAAAAAAGCAAAAAAAGTTATAATTCTGCCAATGTAAAATAATTAAAATGAAAACATTAAATAAACTTACCTTAAAACAATTGAAAGCTGTGGCTTTGCCCCGTTGTTCTGCCAAAATGACAGTTGGGGAGCGATTTAAACATCTTCAAGGTGCGTTAAACAACCCAGCGCTAGCCTGAAACACCCCAGCGATGCAACCCAGCAGGTTTAACCCAAGCCCTGGTAAATTGAAACCAGAGGCGTCATGCCCATTCAAAGTGAGGGGGCATGTATATGGTATTAGAATCCCGCCAAATGTATTGCAACCACAGATCGAAAAATAATAAGCAAAGATAAAATATTTTAAAAAACGTGTAAAATAATAACTGTTACGACTCAGGCCTCTGTGGCTCTCTCCGACAGCCACCGGAGGGCACCTTCACCGGAATACTGACATTCTTATGGACTACATTACCCAGCAGCCCCGTACCTCAGACTAATCACCACCAGGTGTTCCTCATTCCACGCCCTATTTAAGCTGCAGCCAAACTCACACACAGTGCAAAGTCTTGTTTTGCCTGTCTGACAGTTCTGAGCGTTTATCCCTGCCTGCCTTTCCGTGTATTACCTTGAACTGTTCTGATCCTGACGATTCTCTGCCGCCTGCCTTACTGACCCTTTGCTCTGCCCACGACTTGTCTACTGTCTGCCGCCTGCTCCGATTCAAGCCTGGTAATCGACCCTGTCTTCGATTGTCTCTGATATCATTGACGCTGTTGTCTGAACCATGCCTGTTATCACTACGAGTTTTTAATAAACATTGTACATGGATCCGAATGTCCCTGACTACTTGTTACAATAACGCACAAAAAAAGAAAAACAAATGCAGTTATTTTTTAAATAACAAACAGCGCAGTCATGGATCAAAAAATAATAAGCGTAAATAAAAAATGTAAACGCATTTAAAATTATATTGCAGAAAACTTAAACATGAATTCAAAATTTTACAAATCTCAAACAAAATCAGGTTTCCTGCTCATATGTTATTTTTTTTTGTGTGCTTGTGGTCTTTTCCCCTTTGCTCGTTTCCACATACTGCGCTTGGGTTTTTTAAAAGTTGCTGTTAGAGTTTCATGTAAATTAGGGCAGGCTTCAGTGTCACCATTGGCCGCAAGTTCCAGATTGACAGCTGCTCCTCCAAGGGGGAGTTGACGTCACTCCAATGTGACTCATGGCAGTTGTGTGAAGTAGAGGGTGACAGTGACACGGGAGTGGATTTTCAAATCTCTCCCGTCCCACTCCCACGAAAAAACTGGGGGAAAATCCAGGAGCACTAGTAGCACTAGTGCTACTGTTGCTTCCTTCGTCACCTTCAAAATAAATAAATACACATTGTAGACTAGGCTATATATTGTAGGCTAGAAATGGAAAATCTAAATTTCTGGTCAAATTTGGTACAAAAAAATACTATATCCCCATATGTAAAATGTGAGCTAGTTTGTGCAAGTACTGTTGTATGTGCTATGTGTATGGAAAAACTATACTTTAAAAAAAATATATATATATTTTATCATATTATTAAGAATATTCTAACTACAAGCAACAGCACAAATAAAAGATACAAATAAAATAAATTGACTTTTGGGAGGTCTAACGTTAGATTTTAGGTACAGAAATTGAATAAAATGTAAAAAAAGCATTGCATTTTGGACTATAAATTAAAGATGATTCTTTATTAAAGTTACAAAAACTTTTCAATCAAGAGCAGTAAGTGATTTCTTTGTTGTTGCTGTTCGATTAATATAAAGACTGTTACTTTAACCCTTTCGAGTCGATTAACGCGGATACGCGTTTTGAGTCATTTTCTCCTGATAACCCCGAAAAGAACTTAAATTACACTTTCAGTTTTAATCGTACAGATAAGAGCAATACATCAATCGAATCTGTAAAGGGTCTACTTTTTTTTGGATTCAGACATAATAATAACAAAACTTTGTGCACTTATAAAATAAAGATAACAAACAAGCTGCGCTGTCTGCAGCCTTTGTCTGCGCTGATCTTCTTTTACAAACACGTCATTTAAATGAACTGTAACTCCGTGAATACTCAACGAAAATACATGAGAGAGATATCTATAGAAAGCTTGACATGTCTATTTTTAAACTAAACTAAACTGCCGCCGAAAACAGATATTCTGTGATAAAGTAATCCATATGAAAACAACGCGATGTCTGTTTTTCAAGTCTCCCTTCATTATATCTAATGTGAATTATATCTAATTTTTCTCAAAAACACAATCATGTACATACATGCATTTCACATATTATTATAGCCCAGTTTGTGCTGATTACAGTGAGATTAGACTTTACCCATTTAGATATTTATAAGAAACTGAAAAAAGCACAAATGTCAAGGCATGACAAAACTTCTCCAGGCCCCAAAAATACCCTTAGACTCCAGAGGGTTAAGAGAATACACTGATCCAGTGTTCCTATTCATATTGAACAAGAGTGAATAGTTTGTCCACTGTTTTTGTGCACTTTTTTTTTTCTCATTGCAGTTGTTGTAATGTCTGGGAACCCAGAATGCTCATCCGTCAATAGAAACAAATATAAGCTAATATTAGTTATTTATAGTAAACCATATTACAGATGCTTTGTCAGATTTAAGCTGAACAGCAGTCCCAGCACGGGTTCGCGAAGGGTTCGGTTTTTTTCAATGAATCGTCCCACCCCTGGTAAATATAATGTAAATGTATTTCTGACCAACCTGCTCCCTACTGGCAAAATGGCTGGGATTTTGCAGCAACTTGCTGCGTCTGTGGCCAGGACTTTTCTCCTTTTTATACGTTCCCTCTCTGCTCCTCCTTTATGTTTAAGCTCCATTTTTTGAACGATTTTCTAAGATAAAGACTGCCTCTGAATATAGCCAATTAGGCAGTGCTTTGCTAATGTTGGGCATGTGGTGGTGTGTCATTTTCACCCGCGATCGCCTGATTCTATATTCATAAGTCCGTCAATTAATTTGCAGTTGCATACCAGCGGCAGCCGGCAGGCCAGAATGACCATCAGGCCAGCGGGAACTGTCCTGGTGCTCCCGATGGCCAGTCCGCCTCTGGTTGGCGTGTTGCTATTTTGAGGCAACTGAAATAGACTGCACCTATGACCAAAGGGGCCCTTTTTTAAGGATCTTAGTGCATGGTCTAAAGCGCACAGCTCAATTAAACTTAGGGCGTGTCCAAATCCCGCTAGTTTAAAAATGGGACACATGGTCGGTGCACCCAGCGCATGGTCTAAAAGGATTGCCCCATTCTCTCAAAGAGTAATGGGTGTTTTTTGGGTGTAATGTACCATAAACCAATCCGCCTCATCTCTCATTCCCTTTAAAAGCCAGTTGTGCTAGTGCCATGGTGGATTTGTTATTTACATGGCAGAATTTGCAAGCAGAAAAACCTAACGCTTCTCTAGTGAGGGAACAGATTTGCTCATGTGCTTAATTCTGATGCATGCAAAACTATTAATTATGGCATGTTTTTTTTTATGTACACAATATTAATCTTTAACATTTTAACAAGCATGCCTATGGGCACACAAATGTGCATTAGGGCACAAATGCTATTTAACCTGTTAAGTGTCACTGGCCCAACAGTGGAGATTTATTAAATTTTTACTCTATAAAATATGTTAGCAATCACCCTAAGTTCCATATTATTTGAAAGCTTAAAATTTTTAAATTGAACATGGCATTACCATGGAAATGGTACTTTAATTTTTTTTTTTTTTATCTTATTTTACAATTAAAACTTTTAATAATCTGGACAAAATACATATCGTTGGAAAGGTCTGAGTCTCAATATTCCCTATTTGGTGGCGGAAAAATGTTTTTTTTTTTTTTATTCTATGGAATTTGGGTGTCACCAGGTGGATATTTATGGTGTCACACCACAAAATAAAATCTCACATGAATTTTTTTATATCAACATCAAATTTGGAAATAACTTATTAACACATAAGGCTTTAATTGTATAGCAATTTTAGTGTAAAACCTGTAATGAAAAATATTTATTTGATATAAAATATAATAAAAATTGTTCAGTTCTTTTTTTTTTACTGTAAATTAAGCGCAACTTCTATAACTTTTGGATACTTTCTTATTTTGAAATGTTTCCACTTCTACAGTAAAATTATAAAAACGTTCATTAATTATAACAACTTAAGTTTTGATCTTACTGTAGTTTTGCACTTTCACGTCTATGTTCAAAAATGGGGGTTGACAGTTAAATGTGGCACAGGACGTGAAAATGACAACTACATCTGGCAGAAACTAGCAAAAAAACACTTGCGTCGCTCCTGGCATCGCACTGAGTCTGGTGTAAATAGCTGCTGTCACGAGTTGACAAGGCTATTCCAGGCTTTTTTTCACAAGATGGAACTGTACCTTCCTTATGGAAAGAAAGTGTGATATGATTCCAGTACAAAAGGGGCCTTCACATCTGTGTTATGTAAAACTATGGAAAGGATTCTTGTCAAACATCTAATTTCATCCGAGTATTGATCTTCTGCAGTTTGCATATAGATGAAATAGGGGCATTGATGATGCTGTGTTAACTATGATGAACTGTGTAACTTATTATTAACAATTTTCAAATGCATATGCCAGAATTTTATTTTTAGATTTTACATAATCATTTAACACAATCAGGGTTGATCTTTTTAGAATCGTTAATATCCAATGGTGTCAACCTGGTTTTGTGGATTAAAGACTTTTTGTAGTCCCGTATACTCCGTATACCCTGTACGTATAGGGTATGGTATAATGGTGAGCTGTCAGATGAATGCACTGTTAATGGTCACCATGATTTTGCCAAGTAATACATGTTCCTGGATCAATATCTTGTCAGGGTGCGGGCTAGACAGAGGACACAGATGCAGAGGACTCAGATGCAGAGTAGGGAAAAGGAAAATATTTTATTCTCGCCACAAAACACAAAATAACATAAACAATAATTAAATGCTCAGGTGTACACAGAGATTTCCGAGCTGGCCGGCACACTGCGGACCACTTGTGCTGCCGGATCTCCGAACTACGGATCCTTAAACAGGAAAACAGAGGGTGAGACTGGAGCTTGGACACCACACAAAACACGGGCAAAGACAAAACAATCTACTCACGATGACAGACAGAAAGGCAGACACATAAAAGGTAGTGGGGGAACGAGCGACAGGTGGGAAAGAATCCGCTCATGATCTGCTCACCCCCGCCACGATCAGCGCTGATTGCCCAGACCATGAGCTACCGAACAGACAAGACAACACAGACCGCAGGGGAAGCTGAGACTGCACCCTGCACCGTGACAGTACCCCCCACCTCAGGGATGCCTCCTGTCATCTCTGAAGGACTCACCATGATGCTGATGAAATTGATCAATGAGAGCGCGATTCAGAATATCGCAAGCCGGAATCCAGCATCTCTTCTCTGGACCATAACTCCCCAGTCTACCAGATATTGGTGACCTCTACCCCTATGCCTCACATCAATGAGCCGGCATACAGTACAGTACGGAGGGGCAGAGGTCAGGGGCTGAAGGGGGGAGCAAAAGGCGGGTTTGATTTTTTGATCAATTTGAGCCGCGCCGACACCGGACTAAGCACCTTGGCAATAGTCAAGTCAAGTCACCTTTATTTATATAGCGCTTTAAACAAAATACATTGCGTCAAAGCAACTCAACAACATTCATTAGGAAAACAGTGTGTCAATAATGCAAAATGATAGTTAAAGGCAGTTCATCATTGAATTCAGTGATGTCATCTCTGTTCAGGTAATAGTGTCTGTGCATTAATTTGCAATCAAGTCAATGATATCGCTGTAGATGAAGTGACCCCAACTAAGCAAGCTCCATCTGTGACAGAATGGAGAAAAAAACCTTGAGAGAAACCAGGCTCAGTTGGGGGGCCAGTTCTCCTCTGACCAGATGAAACCAGTAGTTCAATTCCAGGCTGCAGCAAAGTCAGATTGTGGAGAAGAATCATTTGTTTCCTGTTTCCAATAATAAACGGTCCAACAAATTTGGGTCCCATTTTACACGAGGGCAGTCTAGAGTTAATGTCCTTAGTAGACAACCAGACTCTCTGACCACACACATAAAGTGCGGGCTTTCTTCTCAGGCATCTCTGAATTAACATATGCGTGGAACAACGGCATCGAATTCTTGAGAGAGGAATAAAGGTGGCTGGTAGCTTAAACAGAACTGGAAGGGAGACAAACCCATAGATGAGACCGGAAGGGAGTTATGCACATACTCTACCATGGACAACCTGGAAGTCCAAGATGACGGTTCAGCAGACGCCACACAGCGCAGAACACTCTCCAAATCCTGGTTGGCATGTTCGGCCTGACAATTAGTCTGCGGGTGATATCCAGAGGATAGGCTTGCAGTCGCTCCCAGCTGTCAACAGAACTCTGTCCAAAACCTAGACACAAACTGGGGACCCCTGTCAGAAACCACGTTACCCGGGAGGCCATGAATACGGAAAATGTGATTTAAGACAATAGTCGCTGTCTCCCTCGCTGAAGCCTATTTGGGGAGGGGAATAATATGGACCGCCTTTGAGAACCTGTCCACCACAGTGTGAACTACCTTCTTGCCACTAGATGGAGGCAAGCCAGTAATGAAGTCCATCGCTATGTGTGATCAGGGCCGCGAAGGGACCGACAACGGCTGGAGTAGCCCTTCTGGGGGTTGATTGGATCCCTTACCAGCATCACAAATCAGCCAAGCCGACACAAACCGTCGAGCATCCCGCGCAATGGATGGCCACCAAAACCACTGCTAGATTAACCTACAAGTATGAGTTGCTCCAGGGTGGCAAGCTAGACTAGAAGAGTGGTCCCACTGTTTTACGCTAGTTCAGACTGACTCGGGCACGAAGAGCAGAACCTCTAGACATCCAGTGGGAACAGAAGCGTCGCGTAGTGCCATGCAGACCTGGGACTCCACCCCTAAGGCGTCCACAGCCACAACCCATCCCAACTTTGGGATGCAGAATGGCCACGGGGAGGGTGGGACAAGCCTCAGCCTCAAAAACCCGCGACAACGCGTCAGGTTTACCATTCTTAGAGCCGGGGCGATAAGAAATCGTAAACCTGAAACGTCCAAAAAATAATGCCCAGTGAGTCTGCCTAGAATTTATTCTATTGGCGGTGCGAATGTACTCTAGATTCTTATGATCAGTCCATACGATAAACGGAAATACCGCTCCCTCTAACCAGTGATGCCTGCCCTCCAGCGCCAGATAGTAACTCCCTATTCCCGATGTCATAGTTCCATTTCGCGGGGGTTAAACGATAAGAAAAGAAAGCGCAGGGATGTATTCTCTCATCCGAAGATGTTCTTTAAGACAAGACTGCCCCAACCACCACCTCAGACTCATCCACCTCAACAATGAACTGACGAGATGGATCAGGGGGCGTTAAAATGGGGGCCAAAATAAATCGACTCTTAAGGCTCTCAAAATCACAGATTATGCCTGCGACGACCAACAGAATTGTTTCTTTGTGGAGGTGAGATCAGTCAGAGGAAGGGCGATCTGGCTAAAGTTCTGAATGAACCGCCTGTAAAAATTGGCAAACCTAGAAAGCGCTGGACCACTCAATGACTATCTGGGGTGGGTCAATCAGCAACTGCCTTTACCTTGGTGAGATCCATACGGATACCCTCAGGCGAGAGAATAAAACCCAGAAACGGAACCGACTGTCCGTGAAACTTACACTTCTCCAACTTGACGAATAAACGATTCTCCAGCAGCCACTGGAGCACTTGCCTGATGTGCTGACATGATCACACTCGTTCTGGGAGAAGATCAGGATGTCGTTGATGTGAACAAAAACAAACCGATCGACCATGTCTCAGAGCACGTCGTTGACGAGTGCCTGAAATACCGCCGGGGAGCTGGAAAGCCCAAACGGCATAACTTAATATTTAAAATGCCCCGTATGGGTGGTAAAGGCGGTCTTCCATTAATCCCCCTCCCTAATCAGAACCAAGTGATAAGCACTGCAGAGGTCCAACCTCGTAAAAATCCATGCCCTCTGCTCCAGAGTTAATTAATGCAGAAACCTGGACAACAGCTCCACCAAACTGTACTGAAGCTTGAAACTCTGAACGGCCACCAGGTGGCAGTCGAGTTGTAGTGACATTCACCATGCACTCTCCCTTGTGTGAAAAGAGTGGCCCAGCCACAGGGCATGTCGATCTGCATAGGCTCCTCCTCTGAGAGGATGCGCCATTGAGACATCTTGTCACATACTGCTCCACACGCGACCCTGGTGACGTGTTCATGGGGAATCCCCTCTCTTCATTGCAGAGAACAGTAATACAAGTAATCCGGTAGTCAACCCATATGGCGAGGTCGATAAGCTCATCCAAGCCAGAAGGCAGCTCCAGAGAATAGATCTCGTCCCTCACATGCTCAGCCAGGTCACAGGGGAAGTGATTACAGAGAGCATTCTCATTCCATCCAGGACACAGTGAGCATGCTGAATTCAATGGAGTAACCGAACACTGACTGCTCTCCCAATGCTAGTGCTGCTTTAATACCATGTGCCGAGCGATTAAACACCTTACTCAACTCCTTTGAGAATGCCTCAATTGAAAAACAACAGCCATGCTTGCTGTCCCACTTGGACGTTCTCCACTCTCTCGCTTGACCTACTAAGAGAGTTATGACGAATGCTACCCTGGATTGCTCCGTGGGGAAACAGGAAGGCTGGAGAGTGAAAATCAGCAAGCGCTGGGACAGAAATGACCGTCATGAGTTGGGCTCACCCGAGTATGGAGCGGGCGGATAAAGCCGCGGTTCCGCGTGGCAAGAAATTTGATGGTGAGTAGATTCTGTCAGGTTGAGGGCTAGACTGAGGACTCAGATGCAGAGTAGAGAAAAGGACTATATTTTGTTCTCGCCTCAAAACACAAAATAACATAAACAATAATTAAATGCTCAGGTGCACACAGAGATCTCCGAGCTGGCCGGCACACTGCGGACCACTCGCACTGCCAGATCTCTGAACTACGGATCCTTAAAAAGGAAAACAGAAGGTGAGACTGAAGCTTGGACACCACACAAAACATGGGGAAAGCAAAACAATCTACTCACGATGACAGATAGAAAGGCAGAGACATATAAGGGAGTGGGGGAATGAGCGACAGGTGGGGAAGAATCAGCTCATGATCTGCGCATCCCCACCACGATCAGATGATCATTGCCCAGACCACGAACTTCTGAGTAGACAGGACAACACAGACCGCAGGGGAGGCCAAGAAGACAACCTGCACCGTGACACATCTTTTGATGATCCTGGATCAACATTATAGTCCAAAAATAAAGATTTAACCCAATCTCTACTGCTTAACCTAACCCTACCCATAATTTATTCCTAAAATCAGTGGGAAATGATAGTGTTACATGTATGTGTTTTGAGTTTCGGTTGTGACCTAGTTTTCCCCTGACTGTTTAATTAGTCATTCTAATTGATAAATCATTCAATAAGGACCACTTCTGTCAAGTATATTTATGACAATTATATCACATACAGTTAGTGTTGGCGGTATGGTTATTTTGTGGGCAAAACTCCACATGCCAGTACATGCAGCCATGCTTGGACAGAGCATGGAGAGCAGCAGGATAGACCCCTCTGGGGTACAGAACAGAACCATTATATGCATACATAATTACAATTCACAACTTCATGAGTTGTAAATGAAATGTGATAGAGACTGCTTCCAATGAAGTGACCATAAAGAAAGAACAAAGTTAGATCGGATTACAGGTTCAGTTGGTGGAATTGGGGTTGAAGGAGGGAGTTAATTGCAAGCATCGATGTGATGGAAGAAGAATGGTAATTTAAATAGACCAAATGTGACGTCAGGAACAGCTGACTGTCAGCTGATGCAATCGTGACTAATGTGGCCTGCCTGAACTAACGCAATGCTGAATTTCAATCAGGACCACTTCCGTCAAGTATTTACATTTACATTTACATTTACATTTAATCATTTAGCAGACGCTTTTATCCAAAGCAACTTACAAATGAGAACAATAGAAGCAGTCAGGTCAACAAGAGAACAACAACAGTATACAAGAGCCATGACAAGTCTCAGTTAGTCTAATATAAAATGCATAGGCAGGTTTTTATAAAATGAAAAGACAAGAAAGGGAAAAGTGCTAGTCTTAGTTGGTTAAGTGCAGGCGAAAAAGATGAGTCTTTAGATGTTTCTTTAAAATGAGTAAAGACTCAGATGTACGAATTGAGATTGGGAGGTCATTCCACCAGCTGGGCACAGTCCAGGAAAAGGTCCGTGAGAGTGATTTTGAACTTCTTTGGGATGGTACCACAAGGCGTCGTTCACTTGCAGAGCGCAAACTTCTGGAGGGCACATAAGATTTAACCAATGAGTTTAGGTAAGTTGGTGCCATGCCAGTGGTCATCTTGTAGGCTAGCATCAGTACCTTGAATTTGATGCGAGCAGCTACTGGTAGCCAGTGTAACCTGATGAGGAGAGGAGTAACGTGAGCTTTTTTTGGCTCATTGAAGACAACCCTCGCTGCTGCATTCTGGATCAATTGCAGAGGCTTGACAGTACATGCAGGAAGGCCCGCCAGGAGAGCATTACAATAGTCCAGTCTGGAGAGAACAAGAGCTTGGACAAGAAGTTGGGTTGCTTGCTCTGACAGGAAGGGTCTAATCTTCCTAATGTTGTATAAGGCAAACCTGCAGGACCGGGTAGTTGTAGCAATGTGGTCTGTGAAGCTTAACTGATGATCCATCACAACTCCTAGGTTTCTAGCTGTCCTCGAAGGAGTAATGGTTGATGAGCCCAGCTGTATAGAGAAGTTGTGATGAAGCAATGGGTTAGCTGGAATCACCAGGAGTTCTGTCTTCGTAAGGTTAAGCTGAAGGTGATGGTCATTCATCCAGCTAGAGATGTCACTCAGACAGGCTGAAATGCGAGCAGCTATCGTCGGGTCATCTGGTTGGAATGAGAAGTAGAGTTGGGTGTCATCAGCGTAGCAGTGATAAGAAAAGCCATGCTTCTGAATGACAGATCCTAATGATGTCATGTAGATGGAGAAGAGAAGTGGTCCAAGTACTGAGCCTTGAGGAACCCCAGTAGCAAGGTGGTGTGACTTTGAAACATCACCCCTCCAAGACAAACTAAAGGATCTGTCAGAGAGGTAGGACTTAACCCACAGGAGTGCTGTTCCAGAAATGTCCATCTTTCTGAGGGTGGACAGGAGAATCTGGTGATTAACCGTGTCAAAAGCAGCAGAAAGGCCCAGTAAGATGAGTACCTAGGATTTTGAAGCTGCTCTTGCTAGTCGCAGGGCTTCAGTAACCGAGAGCAGAGCAGTCTCAGTTGAGTGGCCACTTTTGAAGCCAGATTGGTTGCTGTCCAGGAGGATGTTCTGTACAAGGAACATAGAAAACTGGTTGAACACAGCTCGCTCAAGTGTCTTTGCAATGAATGGAAGAAGGGATACCGGTCTGTAGTTTTCAAGAAGCGCTGGATTTAGAGATGGTTTCTTGAGCAGTGGGCTTACCCGAGCCTGCTTGAATGCTGAGGGAAATGTTCCAGAGTGAAGAGAGGAGTTGATAACGTGAGTGAGCGAAGGTATGACTGAAGAAGAGATCGCTTGAAGGAGGTGAGTGGGGATTGGATCAAGTGGACAAGTAATAGGATGATTGGACAGGAGAAGTTTGGAGACGTCCATCTCTGAGAGTGGGGAGAAGGAGGAGAAAGAGTGTGCGTCGGTCATTGTGAAGTTGTCCTCAGTCTGCGGTGTGGAGAATTGGTCATATCTTGGTCATAGATCTTGTCTTATTTGTGAAGAAAACTGCAAAGTCGTCCGCTGTAAGAGTCGATGGAGGAGGTGGTGGCGGCGGATTAAGAAGAGAAGAGAAAGTCTTGAAGAGTGTCCGAGCGTCACAACAGCTGTTAATTTTGTTGTGGTAGTAGGATGTTTTAGCCGTGAAGACATTTGCAGAGAAGGAAGAGAGGAGAGACTGATACACACTCAGGTCAGTAGAGTTTCTTGATTTCTGCCATTTCCTCTCTGCAGCCCTGAGTTTAGAGCGATGTTCACGGAGAACCTCGGACAGCCAGGGGGCAGATGGGGTGGTGCGTGCTGGTCTAGACAACAGTGGGCAAAAGTTGTCCAAGCAAGATGTTAAAGTGGAGCAAAGAGTGTCCGTAGCGCTGTTCGTGTCCAGAGCAGAGAACTGAGAGAGTGCAGGAAGCGAGGATGAAACCACAGAAGATGAGATGGCGAGATGGAGAGAGGGAGAGTAGGTTCCGTCGAAAGGTGACCTGCGTTGGAGTGTGAGGCACTTCAGGAGTAAGTGCTAGGTTAGCAGTAATGAGGAAGTGGTCTGAGGTGTGCAGTGGAGCAACTGAAGAGTTGTCCACAGAGCAACAGCATGTGTCGATGAGGTCCAGTTGGTTGCTTGATTTGTGAGTCGCTGTAGTAGACACTAGCTTGAGATCAAATGAGGTGAGCAGAGTTTTGAAGTCAGCAGCCTGGGGTTTATCTAGGTGGATGTTGAAGTCACCAAGCAGTACCAGAGGAGTACCATCTTCAGGAAAGTTTGATAGCAGCACATCCAACTCCTCCAAGAAGTTTCCCAATTGACCTGGGGGACGATAAATGACCACAAAGTGGATTTTAACAGGGTGGGTTACAGTAATGGCATGTGATTCAAATGAACCAGTCCCTGTAGGTGATAGCTGAAGATCAAATTTCCATTCTTTTGATATAAGGAGACCCGTACCTCCACCCCTCCCAGTGGTACGAGGAGTGTTGGAACAAGTGAAATTAGTGGAGAGGGCTGCAGGGGTGGCAGTATCTTCAGGTTTGATCCAAGTCTCTGTCAGTGCCATGAGTTTGAGGCCGGAATGTGTAGCAATAGAAGAAATGAAGTCTGCTTTGTTAACTGTAGACTGGCAGTTCCAGAGACCAACTGGAATAGAGAGCGTAGTAGTAGAGGTCAGAGGGACAGGCCGTAGGTTTGTCAGACAGGCCTTCCTGCGACGTACATAGCGTGCTCTCCGAGTGTTAGTAGTGATAGTAGAGATCTGAAAGCACATAGTGACTACAAGTGTAAGAGATATTTGAGAACAAGGTATACAAAAAGTAACGAAAGAGGAGAAAAGCAATACTCAAGTGCCCTGTCGGTGTCCTTGCTCGGTGGATTCGTGCAGGTAGAGTCAATTGTCTTTACACTCGTCCGTCTTCACACGAGGAGGGCTCACACGAGGGCTGCCGCGACCGCTGCCGCGGTGAAACTTAGCGCTTTTATATTTGCCTGATTACCTGTGTTTGAAGTCAGCTGGCCACGCCTCACTATTTAGCAGATCGAAACCAGGCAGTCCCGCGATAGGCAAACGCAAAACCAATTTCAGCACGTATTAACCAGGGTAAGACACACACAATTTAAACCAAAAACTTTCCTAGCAATGACGATCACACACTAGTCTGATGAGAAAACAAGACAAAACACTCACAAGCTGCTGTCCTTCTCTGTAGCTCGACTGTTTCTTCTAATTTATGACAATTATATTGCATACAGTTACCGGTGGCAGTATGGTTATGTTCTGGACAAAACTGCCCACTGCGGAGCGTTTCTCGTTCTCGAGTCAAGAACCGGTTGCATCGGTTTTCGGATCACCAGTATACTGAACCGAGAACCGTTTCTGTCGGATACATCCGATTCGAGAACCGAAGAGCTGATGGTACTGCGCATGCGTGATTCAGCGTGAAGCAGACTGACACAGAGCACGTCTGAACCAAACTGATTCTTTTGGTGATTGATTCTGAACTGATTCTGTGCTAATGTTATGATATCTGTCCACTGGAACGCTATCGCTTTTAATTTAAAATGGGTTATTTAAAACAATTACTTATCAAACAGAAGGAATTAGAAATAAAGACCTGCCTCTAATAAAAGCCTGTTACCTTCTGCAGTTCAGGTAAATAAAGGCCCCGGCTTTTATTTGAGGAATTATGGTATAATAAATAACAACTCTTTGACAGTGGCCTTCAGCTTCTCTGCACTTTTTGGTCTCGTTTTTCATTTTCTTCCTAACAATACCCCATAGATTCTCTAAGAGGTTCAGGTCTGGTGAGTTTGCTGGCCAGTCAAGCACACCAACACCATGGTCATTTAACCAACTTTTGGTGCTTTAGGCAGTGTGGGCAGGTGCCAAATCCTGCTGAAAATGAAATCAGAATCAAAAAAGTTTGGTTTTCAAAATACACAAATGGACCAACACCAGCAGATGACATTGCACCCCAAATCATCACAGACTGTGGAAACTTAACATTGGACTTCAAGCAACTTGGGCTATGAGCTTCTTCACCCTTCCTCCAGACTCTAGGACCTTGGTTTCCAAATGAAATACAAAACTTGCTCTCATCTGAAAAGAGGACTTTGGACCATTGGGCAACAGTCCATTCTTCTTCTCCTTAGTGCTTCAGGAGTGGCCTAACAAGAGGAATACGACAACTGTAGCTAAATCCCTTGACACGTCTGTGTCTGGTGGCTCTTGATGCCTTGACCCAAGCCTCAGTCCATTCCTTGTGAAGTTCACTCAAATTCTTAAATCTTTTTTGCTTGACAATCCTCATAAGGTTCTCTTGGTTGGTTGTGCATCTTTTTCTTCCACACCTTTTCCTCCCACTCAGTCTTCTGTTAACATGCTTGGATACAGCACTCTGTGAACAGCTTCTTTGGTAATGAATGTTTGTGGCTTACCCTCATTGTGAAGGGTGTCAATGATTGTCTTCTGGACAACTGTCAGATCTGCAGTCTTCCCCATGATTGTGTAGCCTAGTGAACCAAACTGAGAGACCATTTTGAAGGCTCAGGAATTGAGTTGAGTTTATTAGCTGATTGCCATGTCACCATATTCTTATTTGTTGAGATGGTGGGTTTTTGACCAAAGACTTAAACTACTTCAGTCAGTGTGCATTGAATTTATTTAATACACATCTTACAGTTTGAGTTGAATTACTGAAATCAATTAACTTTAACAGAATATTCCAATTTATTGAGATGCACCTGTATTTATGTTTTACAACAAATAGAGAATTGATAAGCCTTTTATTAAGAGCTCTATCTAGTGGCTAAACCATGGAATTTCAGATGTATTTCTTTCTTGCACCAGATGACACTGATCTGTCTTCAAAAATGAGATTTTAAAGACATTGTCTCTATTTTAGCATGAAATACTGTCATAAAATATATATATATATATATATATATATATATATATATATATATATATATATATTAGAAATAAAATAGTATTATCTTCAGTGTGTAGAAAAATCATTGCATAAATATTAAATAGTATCATTCTATTATGTCAAAATACAACATTATATATATAAGTTTGGACACACCTTCTCATTCAAAGAGTTTTCTTTATTTTCATGACTATGAAAATTGTAGATTCACACTGAAGGCATCAAGGGCTATTTGACCAAGAAGGAGAGTGATGGGGTGCTGCGCCAGATGACCTGGCCTCCACAGTCACCGGAACTGATCCCAATCCAGATGGTTTAGGGGTGAGCTGGACATTTACTTTCGTTAAACATTTACTGTTGTGTACTGTGTTTTTTTTGTTTTGTTTCTTTAATAAGTTCTTAGTTGTATTTTTACAGGCATTTTTGGCTCTGGTTTTGGTATATATATATATATATATATATATATATATATATATATATATATATATATATATATATATATATATATATATATATATATAACATAATATTATTATTATTATCGAACAAAAATATATCACATTGATTTCATTAAAAACAATAATAATTCGGACACGTCCTAAATGCACTTGTGCTGTGTGCGCTCTAGACCATGCATTAAGATAATTAAAATATGGCCCACAGTCTATAGCTTATCCAAAAACTTCCTATGGGATACCCATCTCACTTGAATTAAAGACATGAAAAGTATTTTTCTGCATAAAAGTGCCATTGAGTAGTTAAAGTTGGTAAACAAACAAGTTGATGATCAGTGCAGACGTGTGATGAAATGATTGGCCAGAAAGATGCTCCTCCCCACTTCTGTTTTCTTTAAAAAGACCTATAGTCCCAATGACTGCATTTCATCAGACCAGCATCTCTGCTAAACTTGCAAAAATGGTAAGTTTCACTGATCAATATAGAACTTACATGTAAACATTTACTGTTGTGTACTGTTTTTTTTTTTTCTTTAATAATTTCTTAGTTGTATTTTTACAGGCATTTTTGGCTCTGGTTTTGGTATTTTGTGCCTGTGTCTCTTTAAGTGATTCCGCCTGCTCCTTGACACTTCTAGACCAAGGTAAATAAAACACAAACACATACAACAATATTTTTCATTATTTCTATAAAATTCAACACAAAGTAAAAATTCACTCTTTTTTAAATTTATATTGCACATTTCATCAGTGAATGATGAGTTAATCATTGCTTAGTTGCTTTTCATCAGAGCAATTTTATTTTATTTTTATTATTATTATTATTATTTTGGTTTAAAAAAAAAACACTGCCTATTTCTGTTTTACCTTTCATTTCAAAGGTATTGCAGAAAATTGTGCTGGATCAACTTCAAGTAATTGTATCTATGAGATTTTTCAATCTGGTTTCAAGTCTGCTCACAGGACTGAGTCTGTCCTCTTGAGAGTGTGAAATGATATCTATCTACTCATCCCAGATATTTTGTGGTTCTTATTCTTTTAGATTTATCCACTGCATTTGATACTATTGACCACACCACCCCTATCTCTACATAACCTAGCTACCCAAAATCAGAAAATATTCAATTTTAACGAGACACACATCCACTCATCATACTACATATTTAAAAGGTGGTGTATGTACAATATTTGGTAAATAAATACTGCATTTCTTAACAACTTTTAATTTCATTGAATTTAAATAGGTGCAGAATATTGTGTCGATGGCTATGATAACTCCAAGCATCCAATCGGAAGTACTTGGACAAACAAAAGATGCATCGGATGTACCTGCTCCCCTGAGGAAATGAAGTGCTGTGACGTGTAAGACACTTAACATCCTAGCTGCTGTTGAAACTTTAAAAAACCAAATACATTGTTCTTTAATCATTATATTAATGTAATCTTGTCCTTCAGTTTAAAAAAATAAATAAACAAAAAAGCTATTGGAGTTAACACAGATAATACAGTATTGCAGTTAATACAATATTACTGAAATAAAATTGTGCTTAACATTTAACTGTAGTGTTAAGAACACTTTCATAACAAACTCAAGTAACATTCTAAAGCATGTACTTTATTATAATTTTAACTTTAGTGTTATTCAATATTACTATTACTTATAACTTCATCATTACAAATCTGTAATTACAAATGTATTACGCTTCAATAGAAATTAAATGAAAGTATGTTTTAGTTTACAATAAATGCTTGCCATTACATGTAGCACACTATAAGGATATTAAGACAATACAAGCAATTAAATTATATATGAAATGTACTTAAGTCCTATTTAAGTGGGTGAAAAACACACCTAAGTTCAACTCATTGCATTAAATATAAAGTTAACCTATTAGACAATTGAAAATGATGTTTAATCATCCAAAAACTTTACATTAACTTCACACTTAATTATATTCTTTTAAAGTATATTATTTCTGTATTAAGGACACCTTTTAAATTTACGTTAAAGTTAACTTTTTCACAAGGGTTGTTCATTGTTAGTTCCATTAACTATGCTGGCCTTTTTTATGTGCTGTATTTTAACACATTTTTCTTCAGCATTCATGTTTATAAGCTGAAGGATGAGTAGAACTTTATTTCTGTGATTATGAACAGCATGTTGTGGGTTTTATGTTTCAAGACATTTCCTCTGAAGTGATGTGTTTTATGTTATAGGGTGGGCCGAGCGATTAACCTATCTCAAGGCTGCATTGCGAAATATGATTACAACAACAAATGCACATTTGAAGTGTTTAATCCAACAAACCCCAACATGATATGTTCTTATGATGTTGTTGGAAAGGAATTCCAATGATCAAGTAATGTGTCTATTTTGGATTAAAATAAATGTCAGCTGTTTTTGGATCCAACTTGGACTTCACTGTAAAGAACACATTGTACCCATTTTCCTCAATAAAAATGAAATCTTTGCATAAGCTTTTTGAGTATTTTGAACTGATTTTATTTTTGTTTGATCTATTAGACTTTACATGTTTTAAACTCGCACTCTTAATTAATGGCAACAATTTTTTTTTTTTAATTTACAAACTATTGTTTTAAAATGATCAAACATAAACCTTGTTGTTTTTAAAGTTATATTTATATTTATTTTTCTTATAAGCTTCATATTTTTACATTTTCTTTAAATGTTTTAATTTAAATGTAATCAATCTGTATTTACATTTTAGTGTAATGAAACAGTAAAGAGACGTCTCAAAACAAAACATTTATTCACTTTACAATGTTACAACAGCTCAACAATGCAAAATACAGAGTATCATTAATTCCATTTTAACACCAATTCTCACTTTTTTAAAAACTATTTAAACTATTTTAGTTGCTCATTTAAGCTAATGTTAAACTAATGTTAGAGGGAAAACTCTTAGCCAGTACTGAATGTGTTCCCTAATTCTAAAGTGTTACCACACATCCTTTTCAGATGAATTTATTCACCTTTACATAAAGCTGTTTAAAGTCTTCGTTAAAAAAAAAAAAAAAAAAGTGGGCCCTACATGGTTTATGCTGGGTCTAAATGGGTACCAAGTGGGCATGGTCCCAAAATGGGCATCTTATCTGGGGCCCTATTTGGGTCATAAATTGGAAATGAGTGCATGGGTTCTAAATGGATAACACAAATGGGGCCCATGTTGGTTTAATAAAAGGGTTAGACATGGACAAATACAATTAATCCCATATAGACTGCCTACACTGGCCAAAAGGTAGTACCAATGGTGAGCTTGATTTCAGCAAGTACATCATGTTCCTGGATCAGCATCCTTGTGGATTCTGGAACAATATTTCAATCCTATCAGAATTGAGATAAAACTTTTCAGGAAATATATGTTTTAGGCATGCAAACAATGTTAGGTGCTTCTACTCCCTTGTTAATCAGCTATATATTCCACTGATTTTAGAATAAATTATGGGTAGGGTTAGGTTTAGAGGTAGTGATTGGGTTAAGTCAATATTTTTGGACAACAATGTTGATCCAGGATCATCAACATATGTTGATCCAGGAACATGTCTTACTTGGCAAAATCACAGCAGCCTAATACCCAACCTCTATATGGGTTTTGAATGGGGAAACACAAATGTGGGTAAAATCATATGGGTAAAACATTGGCAAACACAATCAGTCCCATAAAAGCTGACTACATTTGCTCAAGGTAGTACCCACATAGGTAATATTTGTATGGGTTCTGAATAGGCCCTTTTGGCCAAAATATGTGTCAGACATGGGCAAACACAAACATTGCCTTAAAGTCTGGCTACATGGACTCAAGGTAATACCTACATGGGTAATCTGTGTGTGGGTTATGAATGGGTAAATACAAATGTGGTAGTGATGGGTCATTCATGAATGATCTGTTCATTGCATCTGTCACATGACAAATGTATTAAAGACTCTGAAGGTCAAGTAATTATTTATGGTCCCTATAAATTATCTTTGGCTGCATTATTATCATTTCCTAATTTGAAATATCGGGGAATTTGGCTGGCTAAAGTATAATATTTAATGCCACTTAAATGATTAAAAAAAACTTGAATAAAGATTTGTTAAGTTTTATGAATGAGTTCAAAGGAGAGAGTCAGTAAAATGCACTTACTGTATGCTCATGCTTTGCTCACAATGTGAGGTCTCTGCACACTCACTGTGTGCTCATACTGTGGTCACAATGTGAGTTCACTGCCCACTCACTGTGCGCTCATACTGTGGTAAATGTGAAGGTACAGCACACTCACTGTGGGCTCATACTGTGATCATGTTGTGAGGTCACTGCACACTCACTGTGTGCTCATACTGTGGTCACAATGTGAGTTCACTGCCCACTCACTGTGCGCTCATACTGTGGTAAAAGTGAAGGTACAGCACACTCACTGTGGGCTCATACTGTGGTCATATTGTGAGGTCACTGCACACTCACTGTGTGCTCATACTGTGCTCATGTTGTGAGGTCTCTGCACACTCACTGTGTGCTCATACTGTGGTCATATTGTGAAGTCACTGCACACTCACTGTGTGCTCATACTGTGGTCACAATGTGAGTTCACTGCCCACTCACTGTGCGCTCATACTGTGGTAAATGTGAAGGTACAGCACACTCACTGTGGGCTCATACTGTGATCTCACCATGTCACTTACTCATTCTGTCGTAACCAAACACAGCTTTGCACCCAAAAGCAGAACACAGACTAAAAATGATGCAAATAAAATTTATTTATTGCCAGAAGTCAATCAACTTACTCCATCTCTCCTTTAGTGTTGAAGATTGTTGGATGAGGTGAGCTGGTAGAGCAGAGAGAATAGTTTGTTGAATGGGCATAGCAGGCAGAATGCGGGTAGGGTGTTGTCTAAAGCATAGGAGAAACAGAAATAGAACTCCAACAAAACTCATGACCCAAAAACTCGTCCAAAGACACTGGGAGGTTTTAGTTTAGTACCACATCAGCAGACTGAATGATCTGGCAGAAAATGATTGAATGCCCAGAGTTTAAATTGTTGATTTAAAGAGTTGATTTTAGGCAGGTGATTTACATTCAGCAATTAACCACAGAAAAGAGTGCATAACCACACCCTGGGATACACCAACTCACAAATACACAAGCACAGACACACAAAAAGGAAAAACACAGCTGGCTGAAAAACCAAATCCCCGACACATTCTATTAACTGTGATCTAAAAGTTCTCTAATATTGGTCAGTAATATCACAATAATTGTAAAATGTCCTTAAACACAGAGAACAACAATGTCATTGCAATCAGTTGCTAACATCCTTACAGGTGAAAATAAATTATGTTTTATTAACAAGGTTTGGGAGGAGCGCATCAGATACTTAGCCTAATTAACACTGTTGGAGTGCACAAGTTAATCAACACCATAGTATAAATACAGCTGACTTACCTCTATCCGTTGACAGTTTATCAAAATTTGGTTGGCATCTCTTTCCATTATATGTTAGACTCAGCTTCTCCCAATTAGAAGACAAGGTCTATATGGGAGATTTTTCGGTTCTCCGGCCAATCTGCCAGCCCCAGGATCGCTTCTTCTCAGCCAGACAGTGAGCTCCAGGCTTCATCGCAGCCACTGAACTCTTCTAGACCAGCCACACATTTTTTGGCTGTGCCTACAATTCTTCCAATCGGAAAGTTAACCATATTTAAGCCTGAGGTAAATGCTGATTAATTCCATGGAACAAAGTGGATCTGTACGGTCTAAGTTACTCTCCCAGCAATCAGCCAAACCTCACAAAATATTTTGAGCAAAGCTCGCAAGGCCCCAAACTCACCTTGCTGACACCACCATTGCTTTCCTTAAGCATGGAGAATAGTGGCAGACTTCCAACGATCCATGGGCCGTGCCCCTCATCTCACAGCAGCAAAGCCTCACTCGCTTCCCACTTCAACTCAACCTTTGTAGTGTATTTTTGTCTGCCATGGATCTGAGGAATCACACAGTCACAGGGTTTTGTTTCCAGAAGATAGACTTTATTTCAGAGAGAAACAAAGCCGAGATGTTCTCTGCAAGAAGATCTCCCGAATGCTCAGTGGCATCCCATTATATACCCTATACAGGGCGTTCCAAATAGTCAGACTTTTCCTTATGCTTAAAATTTTAATACCTCCCTAGAGACATGCTATGGTAAAGAAAAGAGGCCCATTGCATGTTTTTCCAGATGTTTCCTATCTGTGGTGGTCAGGATGTTTTTTGCAGACATAGGCACATTCCTTTCACACAAAGGCTATATGATTATAATGGAATAAGACACATATGCATATATGTGACTAGATTCATCTTGATTATACTTGATTGAGTAAAATCTTATTAATATAAATCTTCCACATTCTCCCCTTTGAGACTTATTAGTTACACTACCTAGTGACTAAATAAGTCACATTGTATTATCACCAGTGACTAGATCATGAAATTCCACTCTGAGGGATTACCGGACCAAACATCTCTCTCCTTATTTGACGAGGAGGGAGTAAAAGATCCAGTCCCCCTAATTCCTTCTTTAATAGTACACAATGTTATAAGAATGAACGTGCAATTGGTTCAGCATTTGCCTGGTTATCAAAGTTATGTATAAAAGGCATAAAAATACATAATCACATCACACATTAAATATCACAAGATTATAAGAGTTGATCTTCAGCTCAGATCCTTATGTATCGTAGAGAGCCTTTTTGGTTACCCTCAAAAATCAATTTCCCATCATCTTGACATCTTTGAATTTAATTTGCTTAGCGGTGGCTGTGACTAGTGACCTCAATATAGGAAGTATACAGTAAAATAGTAAATCTCCTGTCAATAATGCAATTCCTAAAAACTTTCCCAATTTAGTTATAAACTATGCTCCTATTTTATTATCTTTTCCAACATTTTTTTTTATCTACCATTCTTAGCCTTTTCAATTTGATCATTACTTCACTAAATGCTCATTCTGGAGCAGTATTATTTGGTATATAAATACAGCATTGTCCCCCAAACATAACACATACTTTTCCTTCTTCAATTTACAAATAATCTCAAGCTTTTCTATTTTGCTCCTTTCATTCTATTTGTTGCATTCAATTGCTCTATTCTCCCTTCAAATCTTCCTACATCCATATTTCCCTTCTTCTAACCTTCAAATTTTTTGATCTGCCATTACTTGACATTATCTTTCCACTTTTTCTTTTCCATTTCTTGGCCCACATCTGCTCCCAAGTATTTTGATCTCAGTAGCAGTCCCATCACTCTCTCAATCCATCTTCACCAGGGAGACTCTTTGCGAGTCGTTGCAATGGTCTTTCACTCGTTGGCAAGGGTGGGTCGTTACTAGCACACCCTTCATCCCTCACTTCATGCTGTGTGGAGTTGCCAAAGCTGGTTGGCGTATTTTAAGGTTAGAGATGTGAACTCAGGTGTCACTCTGTAACCGTTTTGCTGATTAATGCAAGGCTCTCCCTTGAGATCATAACTGCACCCTCACTGGTTCTCTTTGATGGAGCGAAGCATTCCTTGGCCTTCCTAGAACTGCTGTCACCTGTAAATCGAAAACTTCAGAGTTTTTGTTAGTGTTATCAAGCATGCTATTTTGCTCATCTTGCCATTTGTTCTTCTTGGTGTGACCTGTAGAAATGTAATGTGGGTTGAGGGCTGTCTTGGCCCCTTTTTGAGTTTTCACAATTCCAGTGCTTTACAATGTCTTTACAATAAGAAAAGGGTGAATACCCATTTTTTATAATATTACAAAGAATTTGGTTTTACTCCATTATCGGCATCCTTACTACTTTTAAATTCATTTCAATTTTATTCAGTTATCTCTTTGTTTTGTAAACTGAGTTCCACTATATCACTGGTTAATTTCCTAGGCCTATCTTTCTCAGTAGCATAGGCCTTTTGACCTGGAAAACACTCAGCCCACTTTATTTATGTTAACAGTCAGAAAGATAATATTTCATCCTTTTGACACAATCAGCTCCATCATGATATGCTGAAAAGAAAGTTAGATGTGGGGTGGACAGAGCAAGCTTGCTTTGATCTGCCTTCCCATGTTATACGCTGCGCATGTGTAGCACTGTTCTTCTTTCTGCCACAACAAAGACCTCGGTACTGACCAGGAAATTTAACCAAATTCATCCATGGTCATTATTTTACTGGGCATAAATTTGCCCTGTGGGCCCACATTCAAATTTGTATACAGCTGTTTTGGCAAATTGATTGAATTGCCACAGTGACTCGTCAGACAATCTCTTTCATGCCATACAACACCATCATTCATACTTTTTCACACACTTTCATACCCCCTTTTGGCCAAAAACATATTTTTTTTTCTCAAAATGTCAGCTGACTGTGAACTAAATTATTTTAGCTGTGGAATGGCACATTTTGTGTAGGATAACATAAACCTTTGATGTTAGACTCTACTTAGCGTAGACCTGCTATCATTCCACATAGCTTCTAGATGTCACGCAACTGGGCAACATCAGTCACCATAAAGTTTAGTTTAGCACCGCTCTATAAACCTTCTTTTTTCTTCTTCTTCTTCCTTCTTTCTTTCTTTCTTTCTTTCTTTAAAATCTAATAGATTGATTTGTTTAGAATATTAGGCCTAGGCATTGGGCATTTGAGAGAGCCAATTCTAATTTCTCAAATGTCACTTGTTCATCTAATTTAAAGTTTATTCAAATCCTTTTTTGTTATTGCTCATGAGCAACTTTGAGAAGAGGATTGGAGATCTCTGCATAATCTAGGATCCATGGCCATCAACATTTCCATCTTGTTATCCCCAGTGATGACAGTATATGTGATTTCATGATTTTGGAAATAATTTTCTATTCATTTTTATTTTATTTAGTTTTACCTTAGAAAATTACCGTTAAACAAAATGGAGTGACCAATATTTCTATTTTCTCAACAATATATATTTTTTCTATTGTTCATCAAGTTACCCTTTTTTATTTTATTTATTAATTTTTTTTTTTTTTTTTTTAAATGTTCAGCATTGTTGTCAAGTATTTAGTTGTGGTTTTCCCCTAGTTGGTTAATGAAACAGCCTTACTATGCCAAATCCAGCTTCATGTTTATCTGATTGGTGAGTCAAGTACTCACTTCTGTCTGTCAAAATTATGTTTTCTTTAAGACATAAGGCTGGACTGGTACCTATTGAAAAGCAGATTGAGAATGTTAGTTAAAACACAGAATTTAAAGAAGTGCTGTGAGACCAATGACTAATCAAGAATAATATAGTTAAAAAATAATGAAATAAAATAATTAACATTTGAAGCAGTCTCTATAGTGTTCATTTCACATGCAGCACCTGTGCACTGAAGGGATGGGAGTCCTTCTGGTGAAATCATCAGCCTGGGCTGTTGTACTGGGTCGTCAGTCTGTGATGGCACTCAAAGACCTGATGTTGTGGTGTACAGTCTCCGTTGTTTTTCTGCTTCTTCTCAGTCTGGCTTCTGGTTGCTTTCTGCCAGAGTTTTGCATTTCATAATGTTCTTTTCACCCTCAGGAAAAGTCTCAAGTGAAAGATTCACCTTTTCCTGCTTTAATTCAGTCTTTCTCCTTGCTGAAGAGTGCTCTCCTCTTTCAGGAGGGGAGGGGAACATCCGTCAGCCCCTCCCTCTTCTTCTCTCTGTAGCTGTGTTTGCTGCTTTGCCATTTCTTGACAGACAGTTCATTGCGTCCTTTTGTCAAGGCACTGTTCCAGAAGTCATCTGAAATTTTAACACTCAGAGACTGCATTAATCAAATGTACCTATGTAACCTCTGACCAAATTGTGTCTGAGCAGTCAGCTCTTTTTATGATTTTCACTTTTTAACCTCTTCTTTCAGAGGTCCCTTAATAAAAACAAAATCATCTGGTTGAAAACAGCAGTTCTCTTATTCTATGTTAGTAAAGCAAGTTCCTCATTGCAGGAAAATAGCAAGCATTTTTTTTTCTTTGCAAAATGCAGAAATCAGCTGCCTTTATTATCTAAGTGTACTGCAATAAAACAAAATAAACCTTCCTTTTATAACAGCCTGACATTCGTATGGTAAAATAAAGACTTCAATCATCATTTTTCTTCTAAATGTTCATCCATGATTCAGAATAATCTGGTATTGGTGAATTAATGTTTCCTATAACCAACATTAAATAATTCCTATTATTGTAAATATAATAATTTAATTTAACTATTTAAGCAACTAGTCCCTTCCTATTGTAAATTGCATATGGCCTTTGAATCAAAATGTCTATTAACTTGGTCACCCAATCTTGCTCTCATTACACATTGCACTACACAAGTTATTTATTTATTTATTTATTTATTTATTTTTTATTTACACAAGCCCAATCTCTGGAACTCTGTAATGGATTAACTTTTATACTGTGTCCCAGGGATAACAAGATACAAATTTTAGATGTCTTCACATATTAGATATAATGTTTTAAGCACATGCATCTTTTAAATTCATACATTAAGACAAGTTATTAAATAATACATGCATATCTTGTTTTAATTAATATATTATTTGTATATTCTGCACAGTCCATTTCTTGGAACATTTTTGTTTATTTTTTCTCTAAAACAACATTCATACAGTTAAGTTTATTGTTTTAGGGCTCCTGCACTTATCCTTTCTCAACACCAGCCACGCCCGTCCCTGTAACCTAATCACTCTCAAGTGATGGTCAAGGAGGGAAGTGCACCTCTTGCTCCACCAAATATAGAATCTATTTTCTCAAACAAACACAGCCAGTCACACAGACACTTACATTAAAACATACATAAATACAGAGTACTCTACACTCTCCTGAGTGACCTGTCAGCTCTACTCGCTCTTTCACTGATACACTTCCTCAACAAAGTAAAAATCAGTACTATACAGGATTTCTGCCTTCCCTAAGGACTTTTCCGCCTTTCCGTTCAGACCTCTGTATCTTACATATACAGAGCGGTATCCAAAGGACTTTTCCTCTATAATACATCTGGCTCACGTGTATTGCTGTCCCTTATAGGCCCAGCCCACAATAAACACAGACCATTGCATGCAATGTATTTCTGCCTACACTATCCAGATTAAAATCAGGCCTTTTCCAAAAGACCTTTCAGTAAACCAAATATGTATCTGCAGTTTTTCTTCTGGAAACAAACCCCCCATTTTTATTTATTTAATTAGTTCTAAATTTGGAAGAGCAGATTTTAAGTGACCTTACCGCTCAGAACTGACCAGTCAACAACACACACTAATTATATAAGCAAAAATGCTTACCTTATTCTATGGTGGCCACCACTGTGTGTGTGTGTTGCTCATCAGTCAGCTCAAAAGCGGTCGTCCACTCTGCTGCTCCTTTCCAGTCCCATCTGGGGTGCCAAATGTAGTGTATTTTTGTCTGCCATGGATCTGAGGAATCACACAGTCACGGGGTTTTGTTTCCAGAAGATAGACTTTATTTCAGAGAGAAACAAAGCCGAGATGTTCTCTGCAAGAAGATCTCCCGAATGCTCAGTGGCATCCCATTATATACCCTATACAGGGCGTTCCAAATAGTCAGACTTTTCCTTATGCTTAAATTTTAATACATCCCTAGAGACTTGTAAAGAAAAGAGACCCATTGCATGTTTTTCCAGATGTTTCCTATCTGTGGTGGTCAGGATGTTTTTTGCAGACATAGGCACATTCCTTTCACACAAAGGCTATATGATTATAATGGAATAAGACACATATGCATATATGTGACTAGATACATCTTGATTATACTTGATTGAGTAGAATCTTATTAATAAAAATCTTCCACACCTTTTACCGTGGCTCTTCCGGCCGCAGCTTTGTATGCAGCTGGGCCTCAAGCTCTTGTTCTAGTAGCACAGGCCGTGTTGTAAATACATTTTTAGGTAAAGTCACTAAAAGTTAAGTTGTTTGTTGCTGAAAGTTGTTAAATGACGTCGTGGCACAAAAGTATGTTGATATCACGTCATAAAAAGAAATTACTCAGATTTCCAAAAATTCTTTTCGCTAGCATTTTTCCTGTATTTTAAATTACACTTCATTTAGTTAAATAGATGAAAAAGATTCATTTAAGAGAAATTTTCAACTATGTACCTAAATGATATATTATTATATCACTTATAGGCACAAACTAACAACTAAGATTTATGATAAAGGAAAAAATTACTGATCAAGTGCAACTAGCAACCTAATTTACATGACATGAGTATTGCTAGGCACCTTTCTTCAAGTCTCTAGCCAAACGTGCTGTTTAGGCTAGCTTTTCAATACTTTGTTCTTTGTGTGGTTAAGATGAAAATGCATATCTTTTTAATGACTTAAAACTTTTAAAAGTTGCCAAAAAAGTACATTTGTTGCAATGTGCTTTGGCAAAACAAGTTGCTAGGGTAGTCTAAGAAATTGTTAAATCTAAACAACAAATGACTAAATTGTCAACACCGTTGGCTACTTTGGCATTTCAGCATTGCCCATCAATATGTCACAATCCACCCTGTCCCATGGCCTACAGTTGAAGCAAGTGTGAGGCTGCCTCTGCTTGTACCACAGGTCCACAGATCTTGGTCTTCTTCCTCCTACAACTAATAGCCCTGTTTTTCCTTTTCAGTGGCCTCCAGCTCCCAAAGCAGACACTAGTGTGAGGCTGCCACCACTCACAACACACGTCTTTCTTTTCCTCCATATTTCTTGCACTTGTCTCCGTTTCCCACCTCAAGCCCCAGAGGTTGATATTAAACACAAGGCTGCCTTCCCTGACAATCGCGGCCCCTGCTCTTCCACCTTAAATCTTTTTACTTCATTTAAAATCACAATATTCTCTTTTTATAGCAACATCACTGCCCGTTCCACCAAATGCTGTTGCCTCAGAGCCACCTCCAATGGTTCACAACTTCTGGGCCCAAATCCTGGCAAGTGCGGACATAAACACCTCATCTACGGCAATCACTAACAATTAATTGGGTAACAGAGTTTTCTGTGGATTATTCTGCTGATAAATCGGATAATTAACAATCTTTGGAGTGGCTACTCTGAGAATTCTGGGGTAAGAAACTCCTAATTGATCTGTCAGCTCAGCAGAATTAGCTGTTTAAGCTTAATCAACTGGATTGCTCTTGATGAATTCTCTCTTTCTCTCAATTGTAGGACATCGATCATGCAATCAGTATGATGAGAGAGAAGAAAAAAATTAATGGGTCTTTAGCACTTGGCTGGCGAAAGTCGCCATCACCTCAGCTTCCAAAGCTGTGCTTATGCATCCATGGCACTTATGTGGGATACATTTCTATTTTGTTGTATGCTTAAATTTCGAATGCAAAGCTGCTCCAAGATTTTCTGGCATGTTATTGGAAGCATCTTATTGGATTTGTTAAACAATTACACAAAGTAATCCCCATAGCATCTACCTTTTTAGACAACTCAAATTGTTCTGAGTATTGAACTCCCTGTCATGTGCTGCAAGAGTGGTCCTGGTGGAGCAAATATGTTTTTCTTTCAACTCCTGGCGAGGCTTACCCATCTGATGAAGTGAGTATTGAATTCCTGCAAGAGCCCTCCCAGTCAAGCTACATTTGCCTTTCCTTCCGACTTCCGGCGAAGCTTACCCATCTGAGCCTTGAGTATTAAGCTCTCGTCCAATGACAGTGAGAGCTTCCCGGCTACACAACCTTAACTTCCATTCTACTGTTGGCAAGGCTTACCTACCTAATGCCATGAGTATTGAGCTTCCGTTGGATGCCGGCAAGAGCCTCCTTTTCCATTCTATGGTCTGCAAGTCTTACCCAATCATGCAGTGAGTATTGAGCTCCCGTCATATGCCTGCAAGAGCCTCCTAGCCACACAACTTTACCATTCCGTCTTCCCCCCGGAGAGGCTTACCCATTCGTTGCCGTGAGTATTGAGCTCTTGTCGGACGTTGGCAAGGCAAGTTTATTTATATAGCACATTTCGTACACAATGGTAATTCAAGAGCTTTACATAAAAGAAAGTAAAATAATCATGAAGAACAAAAATATAACAAGCAATTTTAAAACTTTTGGAAAAGATAACAAAATTTACTTATTTAAAATTAATTTAAAACAAGTAGAAATAGAAAATGATTTTACATAAAATACAGTGAATACCTAAAATACAGTGCAATCAGTTCGGGCATCGCACAGTGCTTATTCGACAAATGCACAGCTAAACAGATGGGTTTTGAGTCTAGATTTAAATGTGACTAGTGTTTTAGCACATCTGATCTCTTCTGGAAGTGGATTCCAACTGTGGGTGGCATAGTAACTTAAGGCGGACTCCCCTTGTTTTGTGTGAACCCTTAGTATTTCTAACTGACTCTTTTCTAATGATCTGAGTGGTCTGTTAGGTTTATATTCAGTGAACATATCTGCAATGTATTTCGGTTCTAGGTCATTGAGTGAATATAGTTATAGAGTAAAAGTAGTTTAAAATCAATCCTGAACGTAACTGGAAGCCAGTGTAAGGACCTGAGGACTCGTGTGATTTGCTCAGATTTTCTGGTTCTAGTCAGAATCCTGGCGGCAGCGTTCTAGATGAGCTCCAGCTGTCTAATGGTCTTTTTGTGAAGGCAGGTGAGGAGACCATTACAATAGTCCACCCTGCTGTTGATAAAGGCATGAACAAGTTTCTCCAGGTTTTGGCTGGAAACAAAACATCTAATTCTTGCAATGTTTTTTTAAATGATAGTATGCTGATTTAGTTAATGCCTTGACATGACTACTGAAACTAAGCTCTGTCTCCAGAATCACACCAAGACTCCTGACATGATTCTTAGTTAAGGTATGCATTCACCTTGAACACTTCATCTTTGTTTCCAAATGCAATGACTTCAGTTTTCTTCTTGTTTAACTTAAAAAAAAGTTCTGGCACATCAAACTATTATTTTCATCAATGCATTGGCAGAGGGAGTCAATTGGACTGTAGTCATTTGGAGATAAGGCTAGGTAAATTTGGGTATCATCACCATACCTGTGATAGGCAATTTGGTTCTTTCTCATTATTTGACTTAGTGGAAGCATATATAGTCTAAAAAAAGAGAAGTGCAAGAATTGAGCCTTGTGGGACTCCGCATGTCATGGATGTCCACTTAGACTTATGCTCTCCTAGACTCACATAATAACATCTCCCTTCTAAGTATGACCTGAACCATTTGAGTACCATTTCAGAAAGCCAGACCCAGTTTTCCAGTCTCTCTAGTAGTATGTTATGATAGACAGTGTCAAAAGCAGCACTGAGATCTAGCAATACCAGCACTGAAATTTTGAGTCACAATTTAAGCGAATATCACTTATTATCTTAATGAGTGCTGTCTCTGTGCTGTGATGCGGTCGGAAACTAGATTGAAAATTGTCCAGGTATCCATTTGAGTTTACGTATTTATTCAGCTGACTTAAAAACGTCTCGGTTACGTCTGTAACCTCGGTTCCCCGAGAAGGGAACGAGACAATGCGTCGATAACGCTTTGGGAACGCATTCTGTGTGAGTGCGTCTGAAGCATCCATGTCAACTAGTCCAATGGCGAGAGTGAGCGTCAGGAGTGACGTCACGACCAGGAATTGATAAAAACCCCAACCGGAGCAACCGGTGTTAGCTTCGACAGTGCCGAAGCAAGTCGATCACAGGAACGAAGGAAGTATGGCAGGGAGACGCATCGTCTCGTTCCCTTCTCGGGGAACCGAGGTTACAGACGTAACTGAGACGTTCCCCATCGAGGGAGAGACGATGCGTCGATAACGCTTTGGGAACGAGAATACCCAAACCGCCATATAACAAGTGCCTGAGTGTCAGCCAGAAAAAACCAACGGCTCAAGAATTAAAAACCTGAGACCCGGGAGTAGCGTCCAGGTCTAGGCTATAAAACCTGATGAACGTGAGTGGCGAGGACCAGCCTGCCGCATCGCAAACATCCTGAAGAGAGGCCACAGATAATAAGGCTCTAGAGGCCGCCATACTCCTAGTAGAATGAGCTCTGACCCCCAAAGGGCACGGTAGGTCAGAAGACTCATGGGCAAGAAGGATAGCCCCAACTATCCACTTACTAAGTGTCTGTTTAGTGGCAGGAAGACCTATCTTAGGTGACCCGAAACAAACAAACAGCTGATCGGATTTCCGAAAAGAAGAAGTCCGATGAACATAAGTGTCCAATGCTCGCACCGGGCACAAGAGGTTAGACTTTTCCTGGTCCGATCAAGTTTCAAGTTTTTATTTATTTATATAGCACATTTAAAAACAGCAAACAGGGCTGACCAAAGTGCTGAACAATACACAAGATACAAAACAAGGACATAACCACACATTCATGACAAAATATCACAATGTATTAAAAGCTAAAGAAAAGAAGTAGGTTTTAGGAGAGGATTTAAAAACAGTTAGAGATTGAGCCGCTCTGATGTAAAATGGAAGGCTGTTCCACAGCCTAGGGCCAGCAATCGCAAAGGCTCTGTCTCCTCTATTCTTTAACCGTGATCTGGGGACAGACAAAAGTTTCTGGTCACCAGACCTCAGATTTCGTGTGGGATTATGTGGACAGAGAAGCTCAGACAAATAGCTTGGTGCCAGATTATTTACGGATTTAAAAACAAAGATAAGAATTTTAAAGAGGCCGATGATGCAAACGGGGGAGGACAGAAAGCCTGCAGAACAATAGGTCTCGGAACAATGGTCGGTACCTTAGGGACGTATCCCTGCTTAGGGTAGAGAAATGCTTTGACCATCCCAGGTGCAAATTCAAGGCAGGTGGGAGAAACCGAGAGAGCCTGAAGGTCTCCGACTCTTTTTAGGGACGAAATAGCAAGGAGAAAGGTAGTCTTAAACGAAAGAAACTTCTCAGAGACAGAATCTAGGGGTTCAAAAGGAGCCCTAGAAAGGCCTTCTAAAACTATAGCCAGGTCCCAGGCCGGCACTCTAGTACGAGTTGCAGGTCTCAGCCTCAAGGTGCCACGAAGGAAACGAGAGATAAGAGGGTCACGACCCAGAGATGCACCACCCACTGGGGCGTGGAAAGCTGAAATGGCCGCCACGTAAACTTTTAGGGTGAATGGACACAGACCAGAAGTGAAGCGGTCCTGTAAAAACTCAAGAACTGAGCCAACAGAGCAGTGGACAGGGTAACACTGATGTTGGTAACACCAAGAAGAAAAAACATTCCATTTGAGTCTATAAAGTTTCCTCGTAGCTGGAGCTCTGGAGCTAAGAATGGTCTCCACAACCTCAGTTGAGAGACCACTCTCTATGAGTTGCGCCCCCTCAGAGGCCACACCCAAAGCTTCCAAATCTCTGGCCGGGGGTGAAATATAGTGCCCCCGGCCTGAGATAGAAGGTCTTTCCTGATCGGGATCTCCAAGGGAGGACCGTCGAGGAGATGAATCAGGTCCGCAAACCAGATTCGGCTCGGCCAGTGTGGAGCTACGAGAAGTAGACTTACTCCGTCCTGGCGGACTCTCTCCAGAACTCCTGGGAGCCACGGCCTCGGCCACGTCTGTACCATAGCGTCCAACCCCAGGGGGGCTGGATGAGTAAGGGAGAACCATAGTGGACAGTGCGTCGTGTACTGAGACGCAAACAGATCCACTTCTGCTTGGCCATAAGATTCCCATATGAGCTCCACCACCTCGGGGTGAAGCCTCCATTTCCCTGACCTCAGCACCTGCCTCGACAGGGTGTCTGCTCCAATATTCTGAGTCCCTGGTATATACATTGCCCTCAGAGAGCGTAATTTCCCCAGGGACCACAGGAGGATCTGGTGCGCTAATTTGCAGAGTGGGCGCGAGCGCAGACCCCCCTGACGGTTGATGTAAGAGACCACCGATGTATTGTCTGTGCGGACCAGCACATGATGGTCCCTCAGGTCTGGCAGGAAGTGCCTCAAAGCTTTGAAGACCGCCATCATCTCCAGGCAGTTGATGTGCCAAGAGTGATGATGGCTCTCCCACAGACCCTGAGCTGAGCGGCCTTCCATTACCGCTCCCCAGCCGGTAAGGGAAGCATCTGTCGAGATGGCAACCCGATGACAAAGAGCTCCCAATACCGGACCCTGGGACACGAACCAGTGTTCTCTCCATATGACCAAGGCGCGGAGACACCGCCGCGTGATCTTGATCGTACGAAGTGGGTTTCCCCCTCGGGGAGAACCCTCTGGTCCTGAGCCACCACTGTAAAGGTCTCATGCCCAGCAGGCCAAAGGGGATCACATTGGACGCTGCTGCCATGAGACCCAACAATCTCTCGAACTGTTTTACAGTGCGTGACTGGCCTTGCTTTAGCTCTGATGTGGCTGTGAGGATGTTGGCTACACGAGCGGGCAAAAGAGCGGCTCGCATCATGACCGAATCCCATACCACCCCAAGAAAAGTGGTCCTCTGTAATGGAGATAGCACACTCTTCTTGGTATTGAGCCTCAAACCCAACTTCTGCATATGAGCGAGGACGACATCTCGATGCCGAACCGCCAACTGTTCTGATTCCGCTAAAATCAACCAGTCGTCCAAGTAATTCAGAATACGTATGCCCTGCAGCCTGAGCGGGGCCAGAGCTGCATCTACGCATTTCGTGAATGTGCGGGGTGAGAGAGCTAGACCGAAGGGAAGTACCCGATACTGGTATTCTTTGCCCCCGAAAGAAAACCTTAGGAACTTCCTGTGCTGAGGGAGGATGGAGATATGGAAGTACGCATCTTTTAGGTATATCGTGACGAACCAGTCCTCGGATCTGATTTGAGTCACGATCTGTTTGAGTGTCAATATCTTGAATTTTAATTTCTGAACTGTATGATTCAACAGACGAAGATCTAAAATGGGACGCAGCCCTCCATCCTTTTTTGGAACAATGAAATAACGGCTGTAAAAACCCGATGCCCTGTCGGGAGGATACACCTGCTCTATAGCATTTTTCGCTAAAAGAGATTTCACTTCTTGCTCCATGACCAGAGCCTGCTCGGGATGCACTACTGTGAGCAACACCCCATTGTAGCGAGGGGGACGAGAACCGAACTGGATTCTGTAACCCTTCTCTACTATCTGCAGGACCCATTGAGATATATTCGGCAGACTTTTCCATTCTGTCAGACATTCTACTAAGGGAACCAGCCTCTCGAGGCTGGCCTCTGGTGTAATTTGAACAGCTAGTGCAGGGACCTGAAGCCGAAACGCAGGAACCACCGGAGCTAACTGCTCTTGAACCCCCCTCAGAGGGAGCGAGCCAGACGCAGTGTCTGAGAGACACAGCGCCAGAGACCCGCTGGAGACCGCTGCGCCCTGAGGCACCAAGGGTGGCGGGGTTGGCAGGACGGCCCCGTGAGAGCACCGAGACCGGACGGGCACCGTATACTGAGGTGTACACCGCACCGTCTCGGTTGGGGCTGCCCTCACAGGTCTGACCCATTTGGCGTCAGGATCTTCTGAGCCGAAGCTTTCTTAGCGAGAAGAACGGTCCTCAGATCCGGCTTCTGCTTAGATTGCTTTGGCTGTGAGTGCTGGCTCGGTCCCCGTGATTTTTGAGGAGGAGCGCGAGACGCAACACTCTCTTTTTGAAAAACACGATATGAGGAGCATGAAGGCTGGGGCTGCCTTGCACGCCCAGCAGCATCAGGATTAGATCGGCGAGGGAGAAAACTTTTAAAAGCTTCAGATTGCTTTTTATTTTCTTGAAATCTTTCAACCACTTCATTCACAGCATCACCAAACAGACCTTCATGAGAAATGGGAGCATCTAAAAGAAAAGATCTATCTTTATCTTTAATATCTGAAAGATTAAGCCAAAGGTGTCTTTCTGTAGAAACCAAAGCAGCCATAGATCTACCAATAGCACGTGCTGTTTCTTTAGTAGCCCTGAGAGATAAATCCGTAGCCCGACGAAGTTCGCGAATTTCGTCACGGCTGACTCCCTCACTGTTATCTAACTCCCCCAGCAGCTCAGCCTGATAAGCCTGAAGCAAAGCCATCGAGTGAAGGCAAGCTCCAGCCTGACCTGCTGCTGTGTAAGCTTTACCCACTAAATTAGATGTGATCTTTAAAGGCTTCGTGGGCAAAGTCGCTTCTTAATAGATGACACTGAACCAGGGGAAAGATAGCTCGCGAGCGTCTGTTCCGCCCGGGGCATCGCTTCATAACCATTTTCTTTCAGCTCTCTTATATCAGAATAAATGCGCACTTGAGGGCTGAAAAGACGTGATGAATATGGCTTATTCCACGATCTAGACAGCTCACTGTGAAGATCAGGGAAAAAAGGGAGACCCCGTGATGTAGGAGATGTTTTAGAAGACAGAAAACGCTCGTCTAATTTGCTTTTAGGACGAGCGCTCTGTTTATCAGATGGCCAAGATATATGTAACTTATCTACAGCTCGTGTTAATACATCAACCAACTCCTCATATGCTGGGGAAAGAGATGGCGAATCCTCTTCCCCCCTGATTGTGTCACCTTCACTGCCCATTACATCTAACTCCTCGGAGCTAGAGCAACGAAGCAATGAGCTCTCCCCCCGGGTGGAAGAAGCCGCGGGGCGGGCTTCCGACACCGGAGTTTGAGCTATGGATCTCCCAGGTAAGGGAGGAGAAAGAGCCCTCGGACCCGTCTCCAACCCCGTTGAGAGATCCATTTGCGAACCCCAGGAATGCATTCTCCGTTCTGCCTCGGCAGAAGCGGGTCCTGCACCCTGAGGAGCGCGAGGCTCGCCGCTCTTCTCATCAAAGAGTGACAAGCGGGAGCGGAGCATGCGAAGCGAAAGCTTCTCACAATGCAGGCAATCAGTCTCCTCGAAGGCTGATAACGCATGCTCCACTCCCAAACAAACTACACAAAGCTCGTGTGTATCCCCACCCGTTAAATAACGCGGGCAGGGAGAAACACACTGTTTGAATAGTTGTTTCGCCATGATATATAAACTTTGAACAAGACAACAGTAAATATGACAGACAGGTTTGACACAGATCGCTTGCTGAGGCACAGAAAGCTAACACCGGTTGCTCCGGTTGGGGTTTTTATCAATTCCTGGTCGTGATGTCACTCCTGACGCTCACTCTCGCCATTGGACTAGTTGACATGGATGCTTCAGACGCACTCACGCAGAATGCGTTCCCAAAGCGTTATCGACGCATCGTCTCTCCCTCGATGGGGAACTACCTTTTCTATAATTTTGCCTATTAAGGGAAAATTAGATATTGGTCTATAATTGCTCAAAATGGTGTTATCAAGATTGCTCTTTTTCAGGAGGGGCTTAACAACTGCCGTTTTCAGGGAGTTTGGAAATGTCCCAGTAAGAAGTGAGGCATTCACCACTTCTAAGAGTTGTTCTTCTTTTTTTTTTTAAATATATGTTTATTGAACATTTTTGACTTTAACAAAACACAACACAGATTCCAACCACAAAAAAAAAACCCACTGCATAAATAGTACCAAACACAATTAACATAGGCCACTTTAAGAGTACAAAATAAATAAATAAATAAAGGTACAATACATTTTCAGAGACAGTAAATACTCACTCAAAAGACATTTGAATGGGAAAACCTTTCCATAGAATAGTTGACAATTCGACCCCTAGACTATTTATAAAGGGTTTCCAGACATTATAAAACTGGTCTGGCTGACCATTAACTAAACAAGTTAAAAATTCCAGCGGAATAAGTTCCATCAAAATCTTGTGCCAGCCCGATATAGTAGGAGTCTTGTCACATATCCATCTCAGCAATATGTTTTTCCTAGCAGCAAAAGTAAGAAGATTATACAGCCTCTTTTCTTTGAAAAAAATCAAAGCTTTGTCAGGCAGACCAAGGATCAAAAATAAAGGATCTAATGCCAGCTCCTTATTAAAGATATTACTCATTTCAGAAACTATTTTGGCCCAATATATTTGTAACTGATTACATGACCAAAGACAGTGAGTGAGTGTACCAATTTGTGTCTTGCACTTAAGACATAGGGGTGAGAGGGAATTGTTGAATGCATGTCTACGATTTGGTGCAATATGCATCCTATGCACAATTTTGAACTGTATAGCCTTGGCATGATTACATACCGAAATAGATTTAGCACATTTCCAAATATTACTCCATCTTCACTTATGGAAACAAAAAGTTCCCTCTCCCAAATCGATCTAGAATTTAAAATTACATTTCCTTTAGAAGATGCCTTAAGAATCTTGTATAACTGACTCACTGACTTCTCCCCAGGTGTCTGAAATAGCACTTTTTCTATAGGGGAAAGACTTCTGTTATGACACAATGAGGTATCTTTCAAGATGTAATTTCTGATCTGTAAAAAACGAGTCCTGCTTTAATAATTGATATAGTTGACTTAACTTCTCAAAAGACATCAACCTTTCTTCATCAAACAGGTCTATAAGTCGAATAATACCTTTGTTCGCCCAAAATTTAAACCTCCCATCAGATCTACCTGGAGGAAAGTCCGGATTGTTCAAAATTGGGGTGAGAGCAGAGGTTAGCTTAGTTCTTCCCTCGTAACGACAAACAACTCTCCATGCCCTAAGTTAATTTACCGTTAGAGGGTTATTACAATTCTCAAATACAACTTTAAATTTTTTGAGAAACAACAGATCCACAAGGGGAAGGTTAGATAAAGATTGTTCAAGAACTAACCACGTAGAAGAGTTCTCAAGAGAAACGCAATCCGACACATATCTTAGATGGGCAGACCACTGATATAACCTAATATTGGGCAAATCCAGGCCACCCATTGACCCTGGTAGTTGTAACACAGAGAATTTCAGCCTTGGTTTGCGCTTGCTCCAGATAAAAGAGCTGAGCCAGCCGTTCACATCTTTTAAAACCTTTTTAGAGAATAAGATAGGGATCATTTGAATAGGATATAAGAGCTTTGGGTGGATAGTCATTTTTATAAGAGCCAAAGATAGCCAAGTATATAAATCCTCCAGGGGACCACTTAAATGGAAAAGAACTAACCTTTGGCATCGTTTTCATGGTACCAACCGGCATAGCCTCAGACTTATTTAGATTAATCTTATATCCTGAAAAAGTGCTGAAATTATTAATAACATCAAGAAGAGATAGTACTGAAGATGCAGGATTTAAAAAGAAAATTAGCACATCATCTGCATAAAGGGCTATTTTATGATGTTTCTCATTAGTTTGCAAGCCTTCAATTGAAGGGTCTGTTCTGATCGTTTCAGCAAGGGGTTCAATAGCGAGCGCAAAAAGCAGGGGTGACAATGGGCACCCCGTCTATTTCCTCCGTGTAAAGAGAAGCTAGCTGATTTGGAACTATTTGTAAGAACAGACGCTTTAGGCTCTTCGTATAACAGTCTAACCCATCTGATAAAAGAATCACCAAAATTAAATTTCTCCAAAACAAAAAATAAATATGACCACTCAATACGGTCAAATGCTTTCTCCGCATCAAGAGATAGCACTAGCCCATCAATCTTACGTTGCTGAAAAGTTTGTATAATATTAAGAAGACGTCTCATATTATTACAAGATGAGCGGACCTACTTGGTCATCTCTAATAAGATCAGTTACTACCTTCTCTAAACGAGAAGCTAGAACTTTAGCTAGCAATTTCCTGTCAGTATTTAATAGCGATATGGGTCTATATGAAGAGCAGGCTTCAGGAGGTTTACCTTTTTTTAAAATAAGAGAAATATTACCTTCTCTCAGCGATTCCGGAAGCCGCCCAATGTTAAATGAATAATTAAACATATTGAGCATGGGTTCAAGTAACAAAGCGTGCCAATCCTTATAAAATTCACAGCCTATACCATCGGGACCTGGCACTTTTCCACTTTGCATCTTCGCAATAGCCTCTAGTAACTCTTCCTTAGAGATAGGAGCATTTAAATTCACTTTCTGCTCTTCTGAAATAGTTGGTAAACTGATTTTGGAAAAAAAGGTATCGCTGCTGGACAGAGATGTATAGTAACGAAGTAGAACTACTTCACTACTGTACTTAAGTACTAAAAGGCGGTATCTGTACTTTACTAGAGTATTATTTTTTTCTCCTACTTCCACTTTTACTTCAGTACATATTTTCGATGAGTTTAATACTTTTACTCCAATATTTTTTTATGTGCTGCATCGTTACTCGTTACAATTATAAAAATGTTACGAATCATTGCATTACAAACAGAACTGTAGATGGCAGGTTTGATGAAGCTGGCACATCATTGAGCGAATTGAGAAGACTGCGCGTGCTGACTGAACTGCTGTGAAGAGAGAGATGAACACCAAGCCGAGCCAGATAATGACTCGTTCACGAGTCAAGAACCGGTTGCATCGGTTTTCGAATCACCAGTAGTTCTTTCTGACAGTTCGATTCAATAAACCAGTTGAAGAAAACAGTTCACCGGTTCTTTTGCGCCCGACGTTATGGCGTCATTGGCGTTGACTGCAAGCCTTCGGTTTACCTGGGCTCATAACATTAGCACAGAATCAGTTCAGAATCAATCACCAAAAGAATCAGTTCGGTTCATGCGCTCTGTGTTTCGGTCATAGACTGTAAAAAATATGGACAAAGCGTCTGTGACGTCACCCATAGACTTTCTGAAGAACGGGTTTGAAGCCGTTTATGGGGGGTATGGGCTGCGCCATCTTGGAAAATCTTGGGAAATCCTAACCCCGCCCACCTTCTGACGCAGCGCGCTTCACTCAGCTTGCTCTGCAAATTCGGTTATCTCTGTGTATATTTTAGGCAACGAAATATGTTATAAAACACCATACTAACTATTTTCGTTTTCATTAAAAGAAACCTTAAACATTATAGCCACACAAATGTGGTTCAGGCAACGCATATTGATTATATCCAACTACACATAACATTTGCCTATTTATGAAAAAATAAAAATAAAACACAAACCTGCCTCTTTTCATTTTAAATATAATATAAAAATATTAAACATTTTATGGTCCAGGCAATATGTGCATTTGTACTAAACAACAGATTTTGCAGTAAACAACATTACAGATAATCTTCGTTGTATTAAAATTTAAAATGACAAAACTCAACCCAGTCTCTTTTTGTTAAATTTCAGTTTTATCAATATTAGCCATTATAAAAGTATAAGTAAAAGGTATAAGAAGCTATACAAATAAAGCAAACGATTCAGTTAAACATACAAAGTCAGCGCTCTAGTCTAACCATACATCGGTAAAGTTAAATAGCTTATAAAGTTATGAAACTTCCCCTCAGCCAAAACGATTGCTCAGGGAAAAAATGATAGATTTACGAGACCAAAAATCGCTCATTAGATATACACAAGATGAATTATATCTCATGTTTAACAACTACAGAGACGCCAGAGTCCGCAGCATTGGCGGCAAACTTTAGAAGGTCTAGCCGAGGAAAGACTGGGACTGCTTCAGGCGGGGTACATGAACGCCGACCGCCCGGTCATCGCTGGATCAACTGGATCAAATTTTCATAAATCTTTAAATAAACCACAGATTAGAGCTTTAAACAACTACATTCTCGCCTGAAAACCTCTTAAAACTACATTTCATGATACAGAAACAGTAGTATTATATGTCAACTGTATTAAAAAATGGCGCTTCTTGTTGTCATTCTCCGTGGCGCTGCCTTGTCAGCTGTCAATCAAGCTGTCACTCAAAGTTAACCACATCCTTATTGTCATATATTTTATATCTAAATACGATCTAAACTAACGAGTTAGAAAAAAAATCACCCCCCTCAAAGTTGTCAGGCACTCGGAAGCTATCGAAAAATACAATAAAAGTCCATGGGACCAACTTGTAAAAACATGAATTTATGCTGTGAAAACGGACATTTTAACATGGGGGCTATGGACATTTGCTCCCTTTTGGGACCTTCCCCTGGCGGATTTTCGATGTATTGCAGTTTTTCGCACTTCCGGGTAGGCTTCATTTTTCAGATCAGAATGTTGCCGCTTGGTGTCGGTTTGCTTTCACGCTGAATCACACATGCGCAGTATCATCAGCTCCTCGGTTCTCGAATCGGACACGTCTGACAGAAACGGTTCTTGACCACTGATCTATAATATAAGTTATATATATAGATCAGTGTTCTTGACTCGTGAACGAGTCAGTCTGTTGTTCGTTATCTGGCTCGGCTCGTTGTTCATCTTCATTTCTCTCTTCACATCAGTTCAGTCAGTGTACTGTTTGAGTGCATGCATTACTCCGGGATATTGGTTTGTTTTAACTCAGAGGGAGTGTCAGCCACATTAAAAAAGTTAACAGCTTAAGTCATTTGTGGATTAATGCGTATTGGAGACGCGAACCGTTTAAAACGATTCAGTTCGATTTGGTGAACTAGTTTAAAAAGATCCGGTTACATCGAATGATTCGTTCGCGAACCGGATATCACAAACTGCTTTGTTTTGAACTGTCTTACAACAGACACGGAAGAGAAGACAATGCTGAATAAAGTCGTAGTTTTAGCTATTTTTGGACCAAAATGTTTTTTTTTTTCGATGCTTCAAAAAATTCTAACTGACCCTCTGATGTCACATGGAATACTTTGATAATGTTTTTCTTACCTGGACATGGACAGTATACCGTACACACAGCTTCAATGGAGGGACTGAGAGCTCTCGGACTAAATCTAAAATATCTTAAACTGTGTTCCAAAAATAAACGGAGGTCTTACAGGTTTGAAACAACATGAGGGTGAGTTATTAATGACATAATTTTGCAAATTGGGCGAACTAACCCTTTAATCTGTTTTTTGTTTACAAAAAGTTACAGTCAAAGGAATTGTGATTGTCCTTTAGGTTAATCATTTGAAATAGTAAAAACAATATGTTCAAACTTTTGACTACTTTCTTTAATAACTACATAACACAATACTTTTACTTTTACTTTCAGTACTTGAGTAGTAAATTTTCAAATAGAATACTTGCAATACTTAAGTACTAGGGCTGTGAATCTTTGGCAAGGCAGCGATTCGATTCGATTACGATTCATAGGTTTTCGATTCGATTCAAGAACGATTTGTGCAAATTTAGAACGATTCAATTCGATTCGATTCACAATTAAATTTGATTTGATTATAACGATTCGATTCTGCATTCTTTAAGTGCATTCACGGGATTATTTAAATGCTTCTACTAAATTCTTTAAATGCTTAGTCAGGGGGCAAATTACAGTAGCATTTATGGTTAGAGAACCATAGGTTAGAAAAAAAAAACCTTTTGTCAATTGTTAAATGCTAGTTTAATGATGCGACATGGCATACGTAAAAATGTATGTAAGCCAAGTTTTTAAAAAAGAGCTTAAAGAGTATTATGTATAAGCTAACATTTTGTCACATCAGGGGCGTAGCCATAATTTCAGAAGTGACAGAAATGTCAAATACAATCATTTTATGTATGTAGCCTAAATAATAATAATAATAATAATTATTATTATTATTATTATTTATTTATTTATTTTTTTTACAAGGAATTATCTTCTTTTTTAATTACTTTTAATTAGCTGTAATAAATCAAATACACTGCTGGACAGTAATCAATCATTTGTAATCAATATTTTTTTCCTAATGGCAATTGTTTTATATACTAGGCTACATTTAATTAGCAATTATTTAAATTTTCTGCACAGAATAAGGTAGAAAATATACTTTATAGTTTCTGTACTGTAATAAATGTCAATTAGCACTGCATCATTCATAAATTGTTTGTGGGTTTTTTTTTAGTTTCATCAGTTCATTCTGCTTTTATTCAGTTTAGCTGCAGATACAGCCTGGCACAAGGCTGTGAGAGCGAGATCGCTTCTCTTTCAGTGTGAAAACATCTTCATCTCTGTTTAACTTTTCCTCTCCATCAGCGAATGATTCTGAGAGAAAATGTGCCAGATGTCTGTTTGCTAATGAAAGAAACGCTACTTTCATGCATCTGATTATCAGATAAATCTCGCGCTCTTATTTTTAAGGACGTTGTTAATGCTGTGGTTAATTTTACAAGTTTCCTTCGTATATTCGGTTCATCCGCATTGTTAAAAAACATTTATCATTCAATGGATCTGTGTGTATGATTTAGACACTTACATTTCTGCTCCGTCCATGCAATAAATACAGCTGTCGACGGCTCCGGTAACTCCGTCGGTAAGATGCAGAGAGCCATTGACAAACTACAGAAAAGTAAAACTACTTCACGTTAGCATTACTGGCCACGAGTCCTATAGAATACACGTCAGCTGCGTCAGAGACGAACGGAGCGCGAGCGCAATCCTGTGACAGTCTCAGTCGGTAAAGAGTGGAGCGCGTGAAGGACAGATAAGAGAAACGATTCACGAACACTCTTCAAGGTCTCCATTAATTCGTACGTGTGTGTAGTAATTCCCGGTTTAACTAGTATTTTGCCTGCTTCACTGGCTATTGAGTGTATGCGTGCAAGGACGTTTGTGAGGTATAACCCACTTGAACTCTGCAAAATTAACAGCATGTATGGAGCAAAACTATCACCGAATCTTAAGTCAGAGCTGGTTAGGATGGGACTTCTGAGGACAACGGCATAGCAGTGCAACATACGCCGGCATAGAGGCAAGAGGAAGCTGTGTGCTCGGAAGCAGAAGAGAGGCAAGCGAGCCGGCCTGCTGGCTAAGCTAAAGGCTAACAATAAAAGGCTGATGATTCCATCTCTTTTTTTAGCCAATGTTCGGGCGTTGGACAACAAAATGGATTTATTAAGGCTGCAAATTAATATGTACAAGGAGATGAGGAACTGCTGTGTGCTTTTATTGATGGAAACATGGCTTAATGACAACGTACCAGATTCAGTACTCCAGATCAGTGGCATGCTACTCCACCGGGCCGACCGGAGTCAGTTGTCGGGGAAGACTCGAGGAGGTGGACTTTGCGTGTATATCAACGAAGGTTGGTGCACTAACTGTTCCATTATTAGCACTCACTGCTCTGGAAATGTTGAATACATGACCATCAAATGCCTGCCGTATTATCTACCGCGAGAGCTCACAGCGGTGTTCATTGTTGTTGTTTATATCCCCCCGAGTGCAAAAGCTAATGAGGCGCTAGCAGAACTACATGAAAACATAGTCTCTCTCCAAAACAAGTACCCGGATGCATTTTATGTGATTGCTGGAGATTTTAACCATGTAAATTTGACGGACATTATACCAAGGTTTTATCAACATGTTACTATTGCAACCCGGGGGAATAACACCCTCGATCATGTGTACACAAACAGACGCGGAGCCTACAGAGCATTCCCTCTTCCTAACCTTGGACGGTCTGATCATATCTCTGTTATGCTTGTTCCCTCCTACAGCCCTGCTGTGAAGACAATGAAACCAACACAAAAGTCAATTACAGTGTGGCCCAGTAATGCTGCCTCTGTGTTGCAGCACTGCTTTGAAAGTACTGACTGGCAGAAGCCCTGGCTAACTGCTGAGGTCAGATCACTTCTGAGAGCACGAGATTCAGCATTCAGGAAGGGTGACACGGAGGCGCTTCGAGTGGCAAGGAGGAATTTGAATACCGGCATAAAAAGAGCTAAGGCTGATTATGCTCTCAAGATACAGGGTCATTTTTCTACCAACGACCACCAGAGAATGTGGGCTGGCATTAAGAGCATCACTGATTATAAAAGAGGAGGTATTGAATGCTCCAGAGATCCATCTCTTCCTGATGCTCTCAACCCTTTTTATGCTCGTTTTGAGGTCTCTAATAACACTCCTAGCACTAGACTCACTGTACCACCTGGTGAGCCGCCACCCAGTGTAACCACAGAAGATGTCAGGAGGGTCCTTCAGAGAGTCAAACCAAGGAAAGCTGCAGGCCCAGATAACATCCCAGGCAGGGTTCTGAAAGACTGTGCATTTCAGCTCTCAGAGGTACTGACTGACATTTTTAATATCTCACTGTCAAAAGCAGCTGTACCCTCATGCTTTAAATCTGCTACTATCATTCCTGTTCCTAAGACTAAAACAGTGTCATGTTTGAATGACTATCGCCCGGTAGCACTCACCCCAATAGTGATGAAGTGTTTTGAGCGGCTGGTCATGACTCAAATCAGTGAGAAAATTGATGGTAGCACTGACCAGAATCAGTACGCTTATCGAAAGAACAGGTCCACTGCAGATGCCGTCTCATCAGTTTTACATCTGGCTCTTACCCATCTGAACAGCAAAGACACCTATGTGAGATTGCTTTTTATGGATTTTAGTTCGGCTTTTAATACAATCATTCCACAGACATTGATACACAAACTGGAAATTCTAGGACTGAGTTACTCATTGTGCAACTGGGTACTGGACTTTTTAACAAACAGAAAACAGTCTGTAAAAAATCCATAATAAATGTTCTTCCACCATTGTTCTTAACACCGGCTCACCGCAGGTCTGTGTCCTGAGCCCAATGTTGTACACACTGCTGACATATGATTGTTCAGCCAGACACTCGAGTAATCATGTTGTCAAGTTTGCAGACGATACTGTGGTGATGGGACTCATTTCTCAGAATGACGAGTCAGCCTATAGATCAGAGGTGGAACAAATGGTGGCCTGGTGTAAGGATAACAACCTATGCATTAACGTGGAAAAGACTAAAGAAATTATTGTGGACTTTAGGAAAACCAATAGGAGACACCAGGTGGAAATTGTCTCCAGCTACAAATATCTAGGAGTACATATCAACGATGACTTAAAGTGGAAATCCAATTGTAACAGTCTGGTAAAAAAGGCTCATCAAAGGCTATATTTTCTGAGGAGGCTTAAAAAGGCTGGCTTGGGAACTACAGTTCTCACATCTTTTTAAAGGTGTGTGGTGGAGAGCATCCTAACATCTTGTATAACAGTGTGGTATGGAAACTGCTCTGTATCAGATAGGAAGGCCCTACAGCGTGTGGTTAAGACGGCAGAGAAAGTCATCGGTTGTAGTCTCCCTGCAATTGGAGATATATACATCAACAGATGCAAGACTAGGGCTGCAAGTATCATGAAAGACTTTTCTCACCCTGGCAATAGACTATTTGACCCTCTTCCTTCAGGCAGGAGGCTGCGCAGCATCAGAGCTAGGACATCAAGGTTAAAAAACAGCTTCTATCCAGAAGCCGTGAGACTTTTTAACATTGACAAATACAGAATTGATAAACTGAACTTGCTGTCCTAAATTAGATTGCACTAACTATGCTGGTAATTTTTAAGGGTTTTTAGTGTGTCGAGAGACTGTACTCATATATTAATATGGGCTTGTATTATTTGTTATTTTATCTATTGTATTTATTGATGAGTAATTAGTTATTTATTTTGAATGGTTTTAACTGGACCTCAGTACCTAATTTCGTTCCAGATCATGTACATGCTTTGGAATGACAATAAAATCCTTTACCTTTACCTTTACCTTTACCTTAATGTGTATACATTTTGAAAGCATTGAATCGCTATAGAAATCGCGATTCATTCGATTCTTAGCATTTTGAATCTATTACTGTCCAAGATCGGTGATTCACGATTCAAAAATCATGTTTCAAGATCGATGCATATGAATCGGGGTTTGTAATCGATGCATCGAGAAAACGAGTGAATCGTTACACCCCTATTAAGTACAAAAAATGTTGAATACTTTAGTACTTCTACTTAAGTGTGGTGCTTAAAGAGCACTTCAACTTCTACTCAAGTCATTTTTTTGATAGAACACTTGTACTTTTACTCAAGTCTGGGTCTCTAGTACTTTTCTAATTGTCTTTGGGTCTCATTTTTTTACCCCTCTTCGAGGCAGAAAGAGACAAAAATTAATCCTCTTATATAAGCTTTACTAGTCTCCCATAAAAGCGATGAGTCTTTAGTTTGAGCATTAATGTCATAGAATGCAGTAAATTCCGTTGAAAAAAAAGGCTTAAATAACTTATCTTTGAGTATATTAGTGTTTAGTCTCCACTGCCGAAAATTATCTCTTCTTGACGTTTTTAACTCAAGAACAACCATAGCATGATCTGAAATAACAATATTGTTGATACAACACGAGATAACTAGGTGTAACGAACTTCTGGGCATAAAAAAATAATCAGTCCTAGTATAACATTGATGTGGAGGGGAGAAAAAACTATATTCCTTACCAGATGGGTGCAAGAGTTGTTCTTCTAAACAGTTAAGCACACTTTTGAACAATGAGATGTGGGAAGTGTGTCAAGATACCAGGTTGACGATTTTAGGTGCTGCACTATGTCTTTCAAAATTTAGCTATCAATTGCTTCAGAAATAGACATAGTATCTTTTTGATATTGCAGCCGAATCTGTCTGACCTCTGCATTACTTGAGAATGTGCTAATTGGCTTCCTGATATTGATGATCTTCTAAGAAAAGAAGGAAGCAAACGCATTGCATTTGCAGTCTGAGAGCATTTCACTGGGAATCTGACTTGGGGGGGGGGGGGGGGGGTTGTCAGTCTCTCAAAAGTGGCAAAAAAAGTATGAGTGTTGTTAAAGTTACTGTTTATAAGGTTTTAGAAGAAACTTTGTCTAGCCGTGGCTAGTTCCACATTTAATTTTTATAGATGCTATAGTGATTTTCAAGTTTCGTCTTCCGCCACATCCACTCTACTTTTCTGCATTGTTTTTCAAAGTCTGAAATGCCGTTGATCTTCTCCAAACTGATTTCTGTCTTGTTTGTTTTCTTACTGACTATTATTGGAGCAATATCATCAATACTTAACTTTTGATTTGAAGGAATCAAGGAGAATATCAACAGAGTTTGCAGAAATGCTTGTTGTTAAAGATACAGCCTCCATAAATAGTACACTAGTGTTCTCGTCGGTGCATCTTCTTCTGTCAGAGACGGATCTAGATTCAGTGGTAGCAGAGATCAATATCTCAAAGAAAATACAGAAGTGATCAGATTTAACCTTAATTACAATGGATGAAATGTTTATAACCCTACTGATGATTAGGTCTAGAGTGTGTCTACCTGGAGAGTATTTTGGCCTGTAAATAATTATAAACAGAATGCGTGGAGCACCTTTCAGCACAATCCTTAGATATTCAAAAGACAAGTACTGACCAATGACACTTGCTTGCATTGATAAACATCTTTAAATAGAGCAGCTACACCTCCACCTCTCCCAACAGTCCTGCAGACACTCATGAAATTAAAGTTAGGAGGGGCTGCTTCATTGAGGATTGTTGCACTGCAGCTGTCTTGTTGGCGAGAGTCTCCCAGCTAGTCAACCTTACCTTTTCCATTTCTACAGTCAGCAAGGCTTATCCCTGCGATGCTGTGTGCTCCTGTCGGATGTTGGCAAGAGTCTCCTGGCTGCACAACTTTACCTTTCTGTTTGAAGGTTGGCTAGGCTTAGCCATCTGACGCCATGAGTCTCGACCTCCTGCCAGCTATCTTCATGTCTTTTCCCCTTCCTGGAGAGGCTTACGCATTTGATGTTCTGAGTATGATAACCCATTGGATGCTGCGAGAGCTACCAGTACTCAATGCTTATTTTTTGGGGGGGGGGTGTTCTTAGTTTGGCAGCTGTCTTTTGCTCAATTGCTTTTTGGGCGGTACTCTAGGTCCGGGCTATTTTTGAGTAAGTGTGAACTCGTGAAAATATGTTTTATTAACAAGTAGTGTTGTCAAATGACCCGGTCAGAGTTCAAACAGACGATAGAAATGAATGAACATGGCCTACCTGAAACCGTTTTCATAACATTTGAATTTTCTGGTGTTACAATCTCATGCAGAATATAGTGTATTGAAGTGAGCAAGTTTTTTCTCTTTAATAATTCGGACCGATGGAACCTTTTAATGACATTGCTCTGAGACTTTCACTGTTATTACAACTCGTGCGCGGCCGCGCTTCAAAACACACAACGCACATGGACTTAATAGCAATTTGGACTAAGGATCACACTAAGGATATTGCAGTTCGTAATTAATATTGGTAGGCTATATCGTGCAGCCCTAGACTGAACTGTGTGAGTGTGTGTGTCATTGAAACGCAAATTCAGCTGCAGCCAAGTGACTTTGTGCGACCCACCTTGTTCCATTCTGTGACCCACAAGTGGGTTGCGACCCACAGTTTGAAAAACCCCTGCTCTAAGCTACACAGTATTACACTATATTTTAGATTTGACACATTTACTAGGTGTGCAGTATTATTTATATAATATGAATATTATTCTAAAGAAATTGTGGCATCAGAGCATTAAAAGTGGTAGTCTATTTTAGTGAGCTGCCTATATTTTAATTTTTGGGGAAAAAGATATTTGTCTGTACACTGATTAAGAAATTGTTGCATGTTTTATAAATTATTTCCTTTATTTTAGTAAAACGTGAGGCACTGTAATTTCCATTATATATGAAATGATGTCAAAATTAGTCAGCCTCCGAGAAGAGGACCACAAATAAAATTGGAACGATTTTCCAGGCAAAAGTTTAAAATGTTTCCTTCCATGGCGACAAACACCAGTGGGCAGTGGCCTTGGCTAAACTCGGCCCAGAATTAATTTTTTTGTTTTTGTTTTGCACAGTAGCCACCCAACAAAGATGACTTTATGAGCAGGGGCATTACAAAGCACACAGCGTCAAACTATACATGTGGTAGTTTCATGTTTTGAACAAAATCATTACAATAATGGTAGAAAACCCAACAGGGAATTTGGTGCACTAATCTGAACATATACTCTGGTGATGTTTATTTTTTATTAAGTTTTGGGTGTCACCACCGACTGTGTGCCTAACAGATGCCTCCAACATGGTGGTGTTCCCCTCAGGCAATGAGTATTTTAGCACAGTATATTTGGTGCCCCGAGCAAAATATGAGGTGCATGGGGCAGCCTCTGAAGCCCTGCAACCATCACCCCATCCCCATTCCCAACCCTAATCCCAATCCCAACAGTGCTTCGCATTTGCTTGTCAAGGTGCCAGTGCCACCAATTCATCCACAACAGCAGGCCTATCCCCAAGGGCCACACAGTCAAAATCATATAAGAGTTATGTAGAGTTGCATTTGTTGGTTAGGTAAAACTGAATAATTTCATTGTTTTTTGGGGATATGTATTGTTCATTTTAAATTTGATGGAAGCAACATGTCTCAGAAAAGTTGGGGCAGGAAAGTTGCTGAACATAACACCAGAAAGGACCTGTTACTGGTGAAAGACAATTATGTGCTAAAGCGCATCCATTCCTGCCCAATACAGGGTTTTGACGGCCCTACAATCCAGTGTAAATAATTTTCCGCTGTTCATGCACCAAATGTGAAATAATATTTACTCCTAACTGGCCATGTTAGATGAATGATAAAGCCTTTCCTAAAGTTTCCATGCTATGTACCCCCATACCATTTTATATGCTGACTTTTCAACTGAGCACTTATAGCAAGCTAGATGGTCCCACAACACAAAACGTTAATTATTTCCAAAAAGATAAACATTTTGATTACTCTAAACAGTAAACAACTTCAGTAGAGATAAGAATGCTGCACTCTTCTATCATGCCTAAATGTCATTTCCATGGTATAGTTTTTGGGTTATTCTATGCTTCCTAGAGTCCAGACAATGCTTTTCATTATAGAATTGGATCATGTTTTCTAAGCCTCAAAGTTAGCAGAAATCCAATATTGTTGTGCAATAAATAAGTAATGAACAAATCCAGATCTTTACTGATGATTAGATTATGCTCTTATGTACAAAATCAGGTTGCCAGTTAACCTAATTGGCTGTGAAATTGTTCTCCATGTGTTGTCTGTAGCTTTAGTCCAGTCGTACAGCCTAGAAGTAAATGGGTATCTACTAATACATCACCCCTTTGAATATATTCTAGATCTGTGTTCATGGCCAAATTTGTACATGGAAAACTTCAGCCCAGCAGAATGATCATCAACAGGTTCATGGAGGGTGATGTTACTGTGCAGGGCGTTCTGACAGAAGTCAAACACACCCTGGGAGCCTTGGTCCTGACAGACGGACAGGGGAATGAGATACTTGATTTGGAAGGAACCAGAGGTTAAAAAAGTCTTTATCTTTGTAGTCTAGATCAGGGGTTCTTAAACCTTTGCAAGCTGGGCGCCCCTTTCAAAGGTTTGAATATTGTGTTGCTTACACTGATCCCTCCATAAAGTACTGGGTCATTTCAATCATAGATAGTACAACATCTATTTTTCATCTCTGAAGTATTGTGGACGTTTTTCTTGCCTGAATGCCTAAGCATCCATAGATCTATTTATCTGAAATGCTATTGTTTCCTCTCTATAGGCTCTATCTATTGGAAGCAGAATGCAAGAAAAATTCTTACAGTGCCAGAGCAGTAGTTTGCCGATATGAAGAGTGGGAAAATGAGATCAACGTAAGTCCCCTTAAAAAAATGAACTGTCAATATAATTAGTATATAAAACAATTTACTCAAAGCTGTTAATGCTGTTCTCGTTTTTAGCAGAAAAGATGACGAATCAATGGACCTTCAGGGGGTTAATGATAAAAAAGAAGAGGTTGTAATGGCTGCCCAGTCGCTCCATGATTCTGACTCAAGTTATAAAAAACCTGTCTGAGCTGGCCATCGAGTCAAGAAAGACTTACGTCTTGATGGAGACACATGCTGAGCATGTTCGTGCGGCATTCACCTGTTCTGTGTGCAAGGGTATGTTGATTGTTACACTTTCAAACAAGCTACTTCCATTAAAAGTTGGTGTGTTCCTTAAAGCAAACAGATGTTTTTTTTTTTTTTCAAATTCAAAAGAAAATGCCACTTTTAATCATTACTGCAGTATCAACATTATTCAAACCCTTTATGACATTGACTTTTGTACTAAGAAGAGCACTCTTTTAATGTTATGACCTACTGGAAATGTTAGCCACACACCAAGGCTTAGTCTTGTTCCTGACAAATGGTAATTAATTTTTCATGGAAAAAGACCATGAGGGGTTGACTGTATTACATCAGGGTTTTTATGGGTTATAGGTTTTCTTAAATCTTTCAAAATATTTTAATGGATCCATCCTCTCTCACACATGTTACTGGTTTCCAGTGCTAGAGGGAGCAAAACAGCCCTATTGCATGACTTTTAACATATTGCACTTTTTCATTTGTTTTTCATCCTCCAGACCAAGCCAGTTAGCTAAAAAAAAAATATCAAGTTTTGTTTCAGAATTCCAAAGTTCTTTGATTCATATACATTGTTTTTGTTCAGGATTCTTTTCTGATTGGGCCTATGTAATAGTAGTGTGTCAAAAGGAGGAAGAAAGAAGCATACATAAAAAAAAAGTCCACTGTAAAGTCAAGCTTGGAAATGGTTAGGTGATGCTTTGCTTTCTCTGGCACAGAAACTTGCAGCATATGAAGGGGAAGATTGATTAATTCATAAATTTGGAAATACTAAGAGAAAATATTTAACCATTTATAACAATCCATAGAAATCTAAAGTAAGTGAACTGGAGGCTACCGAAGTATGTTCTAATAATTCTTAGTAGCACTCTCTGACCAGCTGCATGGATATCAATATGCAACAAGTACTAAAGACATTTGTCATGCAGTGGCTTAATAATTTGATACTATATGTATACAGTATATTGAAAGAAAAAATACCTTTTTGAATCACGTAATCTGTGTTACAAAGAAGGTTTTTATTTATCAGAAGCAAAACAGTAACAAAAAATACTTTTAAACATTTTTTACATTGGGTGAAGTTTATGTTCATATTTTGGCAAGTAGCTTTTGGCAAAGTTTGTTTCTCAGCAGAGGTCAAGAAAAATGGTAATGGAAAAAAAAAAAAACACGTTATGTGAAGTTTCTGTCTTTTGTCAAGTAGTTGTATAATAAGGGGATAATGTATAGAACGGTGGTCATAATTGAGAAAATAAGTCCCTTCAGTGCGAAGCAAGACTGGTTCACCCTGTAAGGACTTGTTTTCCCAGTAATAACTGCCGTTCTATATATTATCTCTTAAATAAAGCTATGAATGCTGTACATGCATAGTTGTACTAGATGTAAGATTTAGTCAAGTTTACAAGGTAATTCAATGCATCTTGAAAAGGTTTAAAATCCCTGTTAACAACACAGTTGTACAGATATGACATATCAGTGTATGTTTGCCCAAAAAGACGTCCAATGTTCAACTTGTCTTCACTTCGGAATGGGTCTGCTCCAAAGGAGGAGATGTTAAGGGCTTTCCCAATTCCTCTGCATAAAGGTCAGCTGCTTCAGGTGCTTGAGGTAGTAGCCCCTCTGGGACTTTTTCAGTCACCCATCTCTTGCTAGTTGATTGGGTATTCCTTTTCCTTTAATTCAATTGTTACAATAAAATACAATGCAACTGAGGGAAGTTTGTTTTTTTCTTTTCTGTAACTGGTTTTACCATACCAGGAATTCTGTGTGCGTTCCAAGTGTCAATTACTCTCCTCATGCCCAGTTCAGACAGTTGTCTAGTCAGGTTAGACACACAGTATCTGCTGATGTTGCAGTCCATGTCCAGGAGTTCTTGGTCAATAAGGTGGATAAGGGCCTCTTTCAGTGGGTAACTGATCCTGCTATTAACCTCAGGCCACATCCGCTCAACTTTATGATTCTATAGAACAAACAAATATGAATATGTGTTTATGGAGCATAATAAGGGATGAAAAATTTTAGAGACCTTTTGGAGTGAGTAAAATGTAGCTTTAATTTTACACTTTTTAAACCAAGGATTTTGTTGAATTGTAGCTTGAATATTTGTTCTTGGTTGTAAGTTGATTGGATAAAAGCATCAATTAAATCACTAAATGTAACTAAGGCGCAGTCCACAACAACTACACATGTGCATATTTTTGAAAAGTCTGCATACTCCTTTCTTTCTTTTAATTTTAATTTTTACCTTTGTTTACGTGCTTTGGTAGTATAGTGGTTTGTCCTTACAATGTCTGTGGGAGGCAAAAAATTCCTGAACGAAGAGTGTCAAGTAGAATTCCTTGCCGTGGTCAACACGCACCTGATCCCACATTCCATAGTTAACCATAGCAGACCTTAAATTGTAAGGACATGAAAGAGATCACAGTTGAGCTGTATTTACAGTAAAACATCCTTGGGGATAAGGTCATATAGGTAGCTACGTTTTACGTAGGTTGATTGATTGTAAGTAGGTTTAAACTACAGCCAATATTACCATGAAAATTGTGGAAATGCAAAGTGTGGGTAGAGGACATGTATAATTATTTAGCGCTACAACAAATTGCCTACCTGTAAACGTCCTCATAAATAATGAGGTTATTCTTTACAGGCATTGTTGCATGTGCCACTACTTCGCTAGAATATCCATCTATGGCAATCACATTTGTCACTCCAAACATTGTGAGTTTCTCGTTTTGGTCTAAATTGTGTTTATGCCCCATAGAGGCAGCATAGTATGGCACTGGATTGAAGTTCCGCAGGCCCTGTAATTAGGGATGCACCGATACCTGTCACGATCATCAGCTGGAGTGCCCTTGAACTCCTAGAGAGGGCACTCCACTCAGTAATCTGGCATTTTGTATTTCCATTTCCAACTCCATTCCCCAGAATCCCATGCTTAGGACTAATCACCACCAGGTGTTCCCCATTACCACTTGTTCCTCCTTGTGTTTGTTCCTCCTTGTAATTGTTCCTCTCTGTGTTTGTTCCTCCTGTGTCTGACTTTGGATTGTTTAATCTTGACTTTGATTCTCTGCTGCGTGCCCCAACCTATGCTTGTTACTGTTGCTGATTCTGGATACCTGATGCTTTTTTCTCTGATCATTGCCTGGTTTACCATTCTCTTCATTAAACCACTGCATATGGATCCGAACGTCTCTGACTCCTTGTTACAGAAGACTTCGCCATACCAGAATCCAGCAGCCTGGTATCCCCTCTTCACCGAGGTATCTGTTCCCACTTTCATGTCAGCGTTTCACCTATCCAGCTCAACCATGGACCCAGTAGACCAGCTATTACATTTTCGTCAAGGAGGCCTATCTATTGAGGAGTATGTGCACCGGTTCTGGGAGTTGTCTTACCAAGTACCATTACATGATGAAGTTTTGTTTAAAAGGTTAGTTCACCCAATAATCAAAATAATGTAATTAATAACTCACCCTCATGTCGTTCCAAACCAGTGAGACCTCCGTTTATCTTCGGAACACATTTTAAGATATTTCAGATTTAGTCCGAGAGCTCTCAGTCCCTCCATTGAAACTGTGTGTACGGTATACTGTCCATGTCCAGATAGGTAAGAAAAACATAATCAAAGTAGTCCATGTGACATCATAGGGTCAGTTAGAATATTTTGAAGCATCGAAAATAAAATTTTGTCCAAAAATATCAAAAACTACGACTTTATTCAGCATTGTCTTCTCTTCCGTGTCTGTTGTGAGAGAGTTCAAAACAAAACAGTTTGTGATATCCGGTTCGCGAACGAGTCACTCGATGTAACCGGATCTTTTTGAACCAGTTCACCAAATCGAACTGAATAGTTTTAAACAGTTCGCGTCTCCAATACGCATTAATCCACAAATGGCTCGATGTTCATCTTCAGTTCTCTCTTCACATCAGTTCAGTCAGTGTACTGTTTGAGTACATTAATTACTACGGGATATTGGTTTGTTTGAACTCAGAGGGAGTGTCAGCCACATTAAAAAAGTTAACAGCTTAAGTCATTTGTGGATTAATGCATATTGGAGACGCGAACCATTTAAAATGATTCAGTTCGATTTGGTGAACTGGTTCAAAAAGATCCGGTTACATCGAATGATTCGTTCGCGAACCGGATATCACAAACTGCTTTGTTTTGAACTCTCTCTCTCAACAGACACGGAAGAGAAGCCAATGCTGAATAAAGTCGTAGTCTTTGCCATTTTTTGGACCAAAACTTATTTTCGATGCTTCAAAAAATTCTAACTGACCCTGACTGATGTCACATGGACTACTTTGATGTTTTTCTTACCTTTCTGGACATGGACAGTATACCGTACACACAGTTTCAATGGTGGGACTGAGAGCTCTCGGACTAAATCTAAAATATCTTAAACTGTGTTCCAAAGATAAACGGTCTCACTGGTTTGGCACGACATGAGGGTGAGTTATTAACCCTTATGCGTTGTTGGGGACGTTTTCGTCCACTAGGGGGTAAAGTTAAGTCTTATTTTGGCCACAACTTTCTCTATGTTTGAGCTAATGTTCATTCTGTTCAGTCTGCCTGAAGGAAGACGTATTTCATTGTAACTTAATGCTGTTAAATAGAGAGTAAAAAAAAATAAAAAAAAACAAAAACTTGTGTTTTAAACTTGGACCTCATTATATTTGAATTACAAATCCTAACATTTCATAGACCTTCAGTTGTTATGCTTTAAAATCCCATGCCACTTGTAATGTCACAGTATTTTCACCTCCTAAATTACTACCCCAATTCTATAATGGTAAAATTTACTTTTTTGTTTGTTTTTTGTTTTTTCAATTGTAGTCTATATTGTTGAAGCAAAACAAATATAACTTTTTAACTGCAGGCAGATAAAGGCCTATATTATTAAAAATATATTATCATTACAAATATTTGGAACGTTTCTTATTCTATACCTTATTTTCTTAAAGAATAAACACTTATTTTCTACAACAATAAACATTATAAATAAAGAATTAAAGAAAGAATCTCAATTAGCCCTTATTTTCTATTTCTGAAGTTAATTGGCAACTCTAATGATGATGTAATTATCTTTTGACTCCCTGACAGTGGCACCTTGCTCAAAAAAAAAAAAAAAAAAAACATTTCCCATTGTAGGAGATATGCAAGCGATTAATAGATAAAAAAAAAAAAGAAAAAAGTGGGTGCTTGGTCTCGGAAAATGAATACAGCTCATAAAAAAAATATGATGAAATAGTCATGCTAACATATTAATTCACATAAATAATTTTAATACTAGATTCAACTTAATTTTTAATACTATTAAACTTTAAAATCTCAAGGAATTTATAAGTTGAAACGGTAAAATGTCACAGTGCATGTTAAATAGCCTAAATGAACTTGTATCCTAAGACTTAGATTGCATGTTAGCATAAAACTAACAATATATTTAGATTTTTCTTTTTTTAAATGAACAATTCCTGTATAAAATGGGACAGCAACCTTTATATAAAGCATTTTGTAATCACCCACAGCTGAGCAACGCGAGAAGCAGGTCCTGAATGTGATGCACAAAGTTATTTTCAGATGCAATGAAGAAAAAAAACTGGATAAAAACATACACATAACCCACAGTAACAGTAAAAAAAATTGCACTTTATTACATTCAGAGATTATACAGTAACGGCAGGCCTAAAAATGTTATATTTTAGTTACCCTCACTTTATAAGAAATCCTTTAAATTAAAAAAATGTATCAGAACAGAACAATAATTAAAAAATTCTAATTCTAATGGATAAATATAATTGCAGTATATGATGCTTAGTTATAGAAAAAAAAAAAAATTATAATAATTTAAAGGAAACATAAGGTAAGGTTGGGCTCTCTCATTCTGGGCAAATCCAAACATTTCCATATTCGTGATGTTGCCCATTTGAAAATAGGCTTTGTAGTTCACACGTGTTTCATTATCGACAGAAAAAGAAAAATCATAATGAACTCGCGCCACATAGCTGGTGAACGACTGCACTGTTTCCAATGAATATGAACGAGGCACCAGCGCGATCAAACAGCTGAAACAGAAATAATACTTAATAATAAATTTTTGGTCACACAGTAAAGGCATAATTCGAAAATGCAATATTTTAGCAGTTAGAAAAATCAAGAATAATAACAGAGTTAATAATAATTATTTCTAAATGCTGGACCATTCTCATTTCGCATTGGATATGGAACCTGAAGATTTTTTTTTTTAAACCAAGAATGAACTGAAATTAAAACATTTAGCTTTTAATCCTTGTGTATACATATATAGGCCTATTATTTAATGACTGTTTAATAACAATAGCATGCAGTAAGAGCCTTTGTGTAAAAGTCTTTCTTTTCATTTTTAATGTGTAGACTTATAGCCTAAGACTTTCCCACGTTTTGAAATTAACTCACTGTAAAAAAAAATGTTTAAGTATGTTACAATGTTATATTATAATGTTATTGTTGTTTAGGTTCGGCATTTCATCTCCATTAACAAACCAACAATTTAAACTTATATTCATTTCAGAAACCGTCCCTTTGCGCCACCTGGCGGTAGTTTTGTGAATGATTTTAACAGGCGACTGACCTCAGTTAACCGCGGTGGTACACGCGGTGGTAATACCCATTCTGGTTGTCCACCTACTGTAGTTTTCCTGAAAGTGCATTTTCTAGTTTCAGCATAGTCACTAAGGATTGTATTCTGAAATTAGTGATGGGAATGAATACAACTACATGTACTCTCCCAACATTTGTTCTAAAGGGGTGTCTCTCTTCGATTAGTCTCCTCCTCTTGAACACTGTGAACACCTCCCTCACTACTGGTACAGTTCCAAAAGCCCTTAAAGTTGCAGCTATTACACCAGTCCTTAAAAAGCCTGGATGTAATAAGTGAGATCTATCTAATTATAGACCTATCTAAAAATTACCCTTTATTGCAAAAGTTTTGGCCCAACTCCACTCACACTTTTTTAACCTTTTCAGTCTGGATTTAGAATGAGACACGGTGCAGAGACAGCCCTGGTTCAAGTTCTGAATGATCTGCTTGTCTCAGCTGACTCTGACAACAGCTTCCCCCATCCTGGTCTTGTTAGATCTTAGTGCTGCATCTGATACAGTGTGCCAGTGTTACATGCTCATAACCTTGGAGTGATTTTTGACACTCATCAGACACTAGACTCTCACATTAAGAGTATTACAAAATCGGCTTTCCATCACCTCAGAAACATTGCAAGAATTAGGCCTTTCCTCACCCAACCTGACGCTGAAAGTCTTATTCATGCATTTGTTACTTCCAGGATTGACTACTGTACTGCACTATTTATTGGCTTACCTGCTAAATCAATCAAACACCTGCAGTATATCCAGAATTCAGCAGCTTGTGTTCTCACATATACTCCATCACATCAGCATATCACAGGCTTGCTTTATAGTTTGCATTGGCTTCCTGCACAGTCACGTATTGTTTTTAAAACTCTAACATTAACATACAAAGCTATATATGGAACTGCCTCTTCTTTTATTTGTGACTTAGTCACCCGTTACCTGCCTTCTCGTTCCCTTTGGTCTGCTGATTCTCTCACTCTTCATCAGTCTCCCTATAGATTAAAATTAGAAAAGTGTAGAATATTGAGTGCTAAAGTTAGAGGGCCAAATAAAGATGGAAGAGATGGGTTTTAAACCGATTCCTGAATATGGCTAAGGACTCAGCTGCTCGTACAGAGTTGGGTGCTTCTTTGGGATGGCACAATCAAGCGATGTTCACTTGCACAAACGCAAGCTTTTAGAGGGCACATAAGTCTGAAGTAATACATTTAGGTAAATGGGTGCAGAGCCAGTGGTGGTTTTGTAGGCAAACATCAATGCCTTGAATTTTATGAGAACAAAGATGCACAGAACAAATAATCATGGTCTAAATATCATATATCATGCATTTTTATTTGACTGCTTCATCTGTTGATTGCACCAAAGCTGTTTGTGCGGTAACAGGAGTAAAACACGCTTTTCCAAAGCTACTGCGATGTCTGTGAAACCAATATGAGCAAAAAAAAAAAAAACTTGTTCATATCTCAGTCAGTTTATCATTAGCGTTCTCATTAGCATTAGCCCTGCTCTCAGGGCAGGAGTAATCAATATTTATATTACTGTTATTTTAAGTGTACAATGCGCTGCTCTCAGGGCAGGAGTACTCAATATTCATATTACTGTTATTTTACTAAACTATGTGCTGCTCTCAGGGCAGGAGTACTCAATATTCATATTACTATTATTTAAATAAAATATGCGCTGCTCTCAGGGCAGGAGTAATCAATATTCATATTACTGTTATTTTACTAAATTATGCACTGCTCTCAGGGGAGGAGTATTCAATATTCATATTTACTGTTATTTTGAGTGTATTATGTGCTGCTCTCAAAACAGGAGTACTCAAAATTCAAATTACTGTTATTTTACTAAACTATGTGCTGCTCTCAGGGCCTGTAAATTTGTTTTTATTTTTTTAATTACAGCTTTGACTGTTTCATGTAGTTTGTCTTCTCTTTGTAGAATAACATTCTTGGAAAAAGCAGAAGCCATCACTGTCCGTACGAAAAAGAAGTTTATACAAGTGTACTTTTAGTATACTTCTTTTAACTAACTAAATAGGAAAGTATGCTTTTAGATTACTTTTTATGTACTCCTCAGAAATATAATTAAAATGACATTTAAGTATACTTGACTTATACTTACAAAAAGTTTAAACATATTTGAGCTAAACTTGTGCTCCTAGAATCTGTGTTTTCATTGCTATATAGTAGAGGTGCTAGTACACATCTTCTATACAGAATATCAAAAATAAAAAAAAACAAGTGAAGAAGAAGAAACAACAGCTACTAACACGTGTAACACAATCAACTGATATAAATAGGATCAAAACGGTAACGTTATGGAATAAAACATTGACCGATGAAGAGATAATAATTACAGTCAAGCTTTGGGGTGTTGGTCGTTTTTGATTACCATTCTGAATCCAATTCATAGTCTTTTTTTCAGCTTTTTGTTCAAAGTGTTATTGCTTTATTTTTTATGAAACTTAAAAATTAGAAAAAATATTCATGATGCTAGAATAAAATGTTTTTGTTTACAAGCAGATACCCTGTTCTTTCTTTGAATATTTTGTATGTTCACATTTTCATATAGCAAAATATATACAAATTAAAACCTAAATAGGGACATAGTAGTATATTTAAAGTATGATGTAAAGTTCACTTAAAGAAAACTTATGCGTATACTTGCAGTATAAAACTACTTAACTAGTAGTTTAGTGAGACTATACTTCAAAGTGTAAAAAGTATTTAATTAATAAGTAAACTATCATTATACCTATTAGTTCACTTTTAGTATTTAGTCCCAAGGAGTATTGAAACAGTACACTAAAAGTATACTACTAGAACACTGATATTTGTATAGTTGCTACATAAAGTATACTTAACCTTGTTGCAGATGTCTGTGTGTTTTTGCCTCTCTGGGCTAGAAACTCAGAACTTTGCAAATCTGCTTTGTCTCTCTAGGATGTTGTCTCGCTGGACAAAGACGCTGGACGAAGAATGAAATCTAAATGTAGATTATCTCTTTCCTCGCAGACTGGAGGCTCAAAACTTGGCCATATCTGTTGCTGCCTCGAAGCTGGATACTCAGGACTGGGTGTCTGTTATTGCCTCTTCCCTCACAGCCAGAGGTTCAAAACGTTGGTGATCTGTTGCAGTCCTTTCCTTGATAGAACTCAGACTCAGAACAGAGGATGATCTGCTACTGTCTCACTGGGCACGCCGGAGACTCATAACTTCTCCGTTTCTGTTAATGTCTTTTCTATTGCAGTACTCAGACTCTGAACTTGCTCTGTTAGTATCTCACCCTTACAGGCCGGAGACTCAGAACAAGGATAACTATTGGGAAGGTAACTTTATCTCTTTCCGATGATATATCTTCTCCATTTCCAGGCTGTGACTGGCTGTTTCCATCAAAGTGGGGGGACACGGTGTGGCTCATCTTTCTTTCCTCCTGTGGAACTTATTTGGATAGTCCAAACAAACATTTAGAAAAGTGACAGCTGAGTTTGTGCAAGATGTTGCACTGCACATCGATGTCACTGAGAAAGCTTATTTCTCTGAATAAGTATGAGATATGTATGAGAGATGTGTAGTTTGCATTAGTTTAAGTTTTGAGAACATAGTTATGAATGGATTTGAATGGAACTCTGTGATCTCTCTTTGTTTCACCCACTGCTGCTGCATCCAGATTTTCTAAGGAATTTGTATGGTGGTCACAGGCCAAAACCTTAGGAATCAGGCTCATGGTGGGTGAAGGGCAGAAACTGCATTTTGACCAATGAGAAGTCCTGTCCTTCCCGGGCTTTGTAACAAAGGTCTTATTCTTGCCCTCCAAGAGGTGTCTGGCTGTTGTCCTGGCATCTTTATCTGATGCCGTTGGGCAGTTTGCTTATGCTAGTCCACCAAGATCCAATCACAATGTAGCAAACCTTTGTAAACTATAGTGGTCAATGAGGGGCCCTGCCACAAACGGGGCCCTGAAATGTGCTGTCCACTACAGTAACATGAACACAATTTTCATCCAGAGCTCTTTGGTCTGATACAACATTTCAATATAATGTAAAGGAACATTATAATGACAATGAAAATTAATATATATATATATATTGAACAAAATCCCCTGCCTCGCACATGTGCAAGTCAAACTTGTCTATACTTGTCTGGTGCATGCCCATAAAGTTTTTACTTCGGCAGGAAGTAGAGTATTGCAGAGTATTATTCCTTTAAAGTCCGTCTTTCATTTGTGTGGTATTGCTGTGCGTTAATAACTCCGTAAGTAGCAATATTTATTATCAATGTAGATGTGTTCCAGAGTGTGTCATAACGTAATTCAGTTTATTTTCTAAATATACAGGAGCCGTAATGCTCACATATCCATTGAATCATTGGCTTATTTGCAAATCAAAGATGCTTTTTTTTGTTTTGTTTTTTATAAGAGCATTGTGTCACGAATCCGGACTATGAACTTCCGTTAATTCACCACCAGAGGTCATCATCCACCACACAAACTCTCACACCACACAGTATACCCTGGTCTACATTTCCCAGTCGCCATTTCAATAATCTCACCATGCGCCTGAGACCAATTACACACACACAGCTACAATCAATCAGACAGGCTTTATAAACATTGGACTTCCTCTCTCATACGGCCGAGTATTGTTCTGTGTTTCTCACTCTCCCAGTGTTAGCTGCAATACAGAGCTAGTCTATTCTAGTCTAGTCTACTCTGTTACACATTGCTTGTCATGTATGTTGATGTAAATATTTATTCAGTCTCTTATCAGCATTTTAATAGCTATTAATAGCTATTAATAGCTATACATTGAAAAAACACCAACTTTTTGGCTGGCGACAGCCTCCGACGTCACTACCGGCGCGACCATAAATAAGCACCGGGAGAGCACGTCATTATCTTCTTCATCTTCACTGACTGTTTTGTTTGAAGCTTGCATATGAAAGAACTGGTAAGGGCGATCTTTCTCTGTTTATCATGGCGACAACTAGCAAGCATTTAGACGATGTGTGCATCCGTGTCGGCGTTATTTGACACCCGATGACACACGCGACCTTTGCGCACGCGATGTCTTTGAGGAGGCAATCTGCGTGCATTGTAAGCGTTTTTGCAATGGAAAAAGCTCCGCTCTCATTCGTTCAGGAACTGTTCAGGACTGCTTCTCCGGTTCAGGACCTGTCCACGCTGAGGCATGGAAGAGAATGAGCTCGTGAGAATACAGGTGGATCTGTCTGAATGGTTTAAAGAGGGACTTTCCCTTTCGCATTCGTAAAAAAAAGGGGTGGCGGACGAGAGAGAGAGCCTTGGGAGGATGATGTTATATCTTTAACACTTTCTGATAATCGAGCGCAGCGTTAGTTCAGTCAGGCCATGGAGGCAAGGCTGTGAACAGCTGATGCGGTCAGCTGTCAAATCGCTCCAATCACCACCTCTCTCCTATTAGACACGGAACATATATATATACGTGGCACTACTGCTCGGTAAGTATGCTCAATGGCTATTATGGTATGCTCATTATTGTAAGGACATTCATACAAACCGGTGTACCGGGCCAAATGCACCGCCTGTTGGCAATTTGATGATTTGTCTAGAACAATGAAATTGCTAATGCGCCTTAAAAATCCAAACCTTTTACAAGAAAGGGTGTCCGTCGGGTATCTGTGCATGTGCTTAACTAAGGTAAGAGTGTTTATGAATAAAAAAAAAAAGGGTAATTTACCCAGTCTGAAGTGCTGGAAAATTAAATGTCTTGGAAGTGCTTGGATTTACTCAAGGGCGTAAGAACCCTGGTGTTCCTTCTCGGAACAACAGAGGGCGACAAAGAATAACCATCCTCCGAAACCATCGGGAATCATTAGTGAGAAGTACTGGCTGCATCCAATCTTGGGCAGCTGACTCGCTGAGCTTCAGGCATGTTCGACTCACCAGCACCGTGCAAACCAATCGAAAATCTGACTGAAACAGTGCATACCAGGTAGAATATTGTCAGAATAAGACTGCGCCCAAGCACATGACCATCACGTGTGCCATCAAGTATCGCGAGAGTGTTCGAGAGCAGCCGGCTGATTCAGCCTGCAGTTTCTCCAGAGTGACAGCTGGAGCACTGATGACAACACAGCTGTTCACGATTGGCCAGACTCACCACATGACTACGATCACGTGTGTTTCGGGGTTTATTCAACATTTCAGTTCCAATAATGGCCACAAATCTGCGTTTAGAACGGTAAAGCTTTTAATGTAATCAGCTGTTGTATTGAGTCACGTCATCATCCTACACCAATCAAAGCGTATATACCCCTCTGTATTAGCATAAAAAAAAAAAATAACATAAATGATCATGTGAACTTATTCTTGAAATATATGGCGCCATATTAAGCAGTGTAGAGTATCTGTGCTCACGAAATGTTCTGAAACGCCTGCGTATTTCACAATTCTGCATTTTATTTACTTCATAGTGATAAGTATGTTATATAGACATGTCTGTTTCTCCTTATGAACCGATTTTGGACAGGCTTCTGAAGCAGAGTAATGGTCTTTAGCTGATCTACAGCTAAATATAGGAGCGTTGGTTATAACCAGTGGATATATTGTACTACGTACATTTAATAATAATAAAATACGACACTGACCGCAAGAGGAAAAAGGAGAATGAGGAGGAGGATAAGAAGAATGAGGAGGAGGATGAGAAGGAGGAAAATAAAAATGAGGATAATAATAAGAATAAGGAAGAGGATGAGAAGGAGATGGAGAATGAGGAGGATACTAAGGATGAGGAGGAGGATTAGAGGAATGAGGAGGAGGATGAGAAGAAGGAAATGGGGAAGGAGAAGAATGAGGAGGAGGATGAGAAGAATGAAATGGAGAAGGAGATGGAGGATGAAAAGAATGAGGAGGCAAATTAGAAGGAATGGAGAAGGAGAATGAGAAGAATGAGGAAGGAACTGCTGCTGAGAGAAAACCCTCGCTGCTATGTAAAAAGAAAGGGGGCTGCTGTTTTGTTAATGGAGATGGAGAAGGCAAAGTTGGATGAGAAGGAGATGAGAAAAAAAAGGAAAAGGGGCTGCTGTTTTCTCCTGCTGGGAGATCACCCCTTGCTGCTATGGCTGCAGGGGACTGCTATTCATCCTTCAGCAGAGGATGAACACCCCTGCTACTTAAATGGAGATGGAGAAGTTGAATGTGGAGGAGAATGAGGAAGAAAAAAAAACCCCACCATTTTATAATTTCAAAGGGGCTGCTGTTTTCTCTCGCGGGAGATCACCCCTTGCCGCGATACCTGAGGGGGCCGCTGTTATCCCTCAAGTGAGGGACGAACTCCCCCTCAGAAGAAAGGGACCTGCTGTTCTCTCCAGCTGGAGAGAACACCCTTTGCTGCTATGGCTGCAGGGGACGGCTGTTCATCCTTCAGCAGAGGATGAACACCCCTGCTACTTAAATGGAGATGGAGAAGGCGAACTTGAATGAGAAGGAGATGAGAGAGGGAACAAAAAAAATATTATTATAAAGGAAAAGGGGCTGCTGTTTTCTCTCGCGGGAGATCACCCCTTGCCGCGATACCTGAGGGGGCCGCTGTTATCCCTCAAGCAAGGGACGAACTCCCCCTCAGAAGAAAGGGACCTGCTGTTCTCTCCAGCTGGAGAGAACACCCTTTGCTGCTATGGCTGCAGGGGACTGCTGTTCATCCTTCAGCAGAGGATGAACACCACTGCTACTTAAAATAAGAGGGGACTTGCTATTCTCTTCCTCGCTTTAGAGGGGAGAACACCCCTCTCCTACAATAGGCTGCTTAAGGACATCTCTATAACATTATCTTTCTCTTTTGCAGGAAGGAAACAAGGAAACGCTACTCTCCTACCACTCACACCAAGCTCAGGGACATGCTGCTCGTTTGCGGTTCGCCTGCTGGAGAAAATATGCTATTACCAGCTACCTTAATTATAGAGAGGCCCGCTATTTTCTGCCTCATTAGAAGGGAGATACCCCTTCGCTAGACAGTAGGCTACAATAAGGATATCTCAATAACACTGTCTTTTCTCTTTGCAGGACTGGAACAAGGTTGGTTTTGGGGGTTCTTCTTCAGGCAGTAATACTCTCATTATGTTTTGGGGGTTAATGTTAAAGCTCTTGTATGTTCAATTATTCTGGGAGCAAGAACCCCCATAAGGAACCATACCGCTAAAGATAAATTGTGTTCAATAAACTCAAGTAAACTTGCCACACAAACCAATAAACATTGAGACTGGGCATGTTCACTCTGGAGTAGCTGCAGTTCTTTTTAACCGAAGAATTAGGCTAGCTGAGTTCCAACCATCCAACTGCGCACAGAATATCCCACATACAGGTGCATATCAATAAATAAGAATGTAGTGGAAAAGTTCATTTATTTCAGTCATTCAAATCAAATTGTGAAACTCGTGTTAAATAAATTCAATGCACACAGACTGAACTAGTTTAAGTCTTTGATTATTTTAATTGTGATGACTTTGGCTAACATTTAACAAACCTCACAAATTCACTCAACAAATTAGAATACTTCATAAGACCAATAATAATAGTAATAAAAACATTTTTAGTGAATTGTTAGCATTCTGGAAAGTATGTTCATTTACTATACATATATTCAACACTTGGTGGGGCTCTTTTTGCTTTAAATATTGACTCAATTCAGCGTGGCATTGAGGTGATCAGTTTGTGGCACTGCTGAGGTGGTATGGAATCCCATGTCTCTTTGACAGGGGCCTTCAGCTCATCTGCATTTTTGGTCTCTTGTTTCTCATTTTCTTCTTGACAATACCCCATAAATATTCTATGGGGTTCAGGTCCGGTGAGTTTGTTGGCCAATCAAGCACACCAACACCATGGTAATTAACCAGCTTTTGGTGCTTTTGGCACTATGGGCAGGTGCCAAATCCTGCTGGAAAATGAAATCAGCATCTTCAAAAAGCTGGTTAGCAGAAGGAAGCATGAAGTGCTCCAAAATTTCTTGGTAAATGGGTGCAGTGACTTTGAACCACAATGGACCAACACCAGCAGAAGACATTACACCACAAATCATCACAGACTGTGGAAACTTAACACTGGACTTCAAGCAACTTGGGCTATGAGCTTATCCACCCTTCCTCCAGACTCTAGGACCTTGGTTTCCAAATGAATTACAAAACTTGATCTCATCTGAAAAGAGGACTTTGGACCACTGGGCAACAGTCCAGTTCTTCTTTTCCTTAGCCCAGGTAAGATGCCTTTGACATTGTCTGTGGTCCAGCAAATTCCTTGACATGTCTATGTGTGGTGGCTCTTGATGCCTTGACCCCCAGCCTCAGTACATTCCTTGTGAAGTTCACTCAAATTCTTGAATTGATTTTTCTTGACAGTCCTCATAAGGCTGCAGTTCTCTCAGTTGGTTGTGCATCTTTTTCTTCCACACTTTTTCCTTCCACTCAACCTTCTGTTAACATGCTTGGATACAGCACTCTTTGAACAGCCAGCTTCTTTGATAATGAATATTTGTGGCTTATCCTCCTTGTGAAGGGTGTCAATGATTGTCTTCTAGACAACTGTCTGATCAGCAGTCTTCCACATGATTGTCTAGCCTAGTGAACCAAACTGAGAGACCATTCTTAGAGAGACCACAAGGCTCAAGAAACCTTTGCAGGTGTTTTGAGTTGATTAACTGATTGGCATGTCACCATATTCTAATTTGCTGAGATGGGTTTTTGTTAAATGTGAGCAAAAATCATAACAATTGAAAGAAAGACTTGAACTACTTCAGTTTTTGTGCATTGAATTTATTTAATACACAAGTTTCACAATTTGAGTTTAATTACTGAAATAAATTAACTTTTCCACAACATTCTAATTTATTGAGGCACCTGTGTGTGTGTGTGTGTGTGTTTTCCTGTTTAGTTGTCAGTTTCAGAGCACCGTATAAGAGAAACTATATATTCAACAAGCAATTACATTACTTAAATATCAGATATTTTTTCTTTCCTTAGTTTTGGTTATGTATCTATAACAATTGTGGTAATACAGAACAGGAACTCATATCTACACAATGTTCTTTTCAAGACTCATTTTATTTATTTAGAAAACTAGTCACAACCAAATCAGTCGTCGTCAGCGTCGCCCTGGAAACGGAGCAGGCACACCTGCACCTGCTCATCATGGGCTTAGCAGCCACACCTGCGCCCCATCAAGCTCTGGCTTCATAAGCCTCACAGAAGAACACAGAGGTGAGATATGTCTCCAAAGACTCGGCTAACCACTACCTCTGCTATTTCCCCACAGACAGCATTTTGTGACTGCCAGCCCCCATTACGGACAGATTTCACGGACACCCACAGCACTGAGACAGAGAGAGAGAGAGAGAGAGAGAGAGAGAGAGAGAGAGAAAGAGACAAGTGGGCGCAGATCGTGGCGCCGTTGTTGACAGGAGAGGCGCAATGGGTGTACTTTATGCTTACACCTGAGCGGAGCGGTTCATATGAGAAGCTGAAATAGGAGATCTTAGGACGGGTTGGATTATCGCCCATTAGCACCGCCCAACTCTTTGACAACTGGTCCTATAACCCACGACGGCTGGCCCGTGCTCAAGTCACTGACCTCTCACGCCTCGCCCAACACTGGCTACTGGCCGGGGGTCCCACTGCACACCAGGTAGCGGAGCGTGTAGTAGTCGACCACCTTCTCCTGGTAGTCCCTCGGTCCAAGACAGAAGCGGTGATGGAACTGGCACATGCACATCCCATGGCAGGCCACCTTGGGGCCCAGAACACAATCACACGCATAAGCAACTGTTTCCACTGGCCTGGCCTGGAGGCCGAAGTCAAGTGCTTCTGTCCAGCCTGTCCCACCTGCCAGCGGACGTCTCCACGCACCCCTCCCCCCAGCCCGCTGATACCGCTGCCCATCATCGAGGTGCCCTTTTTCAGCAAATCAGGATGGACCTAGTGGGGCCGCTGCCGAAGTCCGCCTGGGGACACGAACTCATCCTGGACTATGCCACCCGCTATCCTGAGGCCATCCCCCTCCGTAAAGCCTCCGCAAAAGACATCACTCAGGAGCTGTTCCTGCTGAGTAGAGTCGGCATACCATCCCAGATACTGACTGACCAAGGCACCCCCTTTATGTCCCGGATGATGGCTGACCTCTGCAAGCTCCTAAAAATCAAACAGCTATGCACCACCATGTACCACCCCGAAACGGATGGCCTGGTTGAGCGGTTCAACCAAACGCTCAAGCAGATGTTACGGCGAGTGGCTGCCGAGGACAAGCGGGACTGGGACAAGATGTTGCCCTATGTACTCTTCAGAATCCGAGAGGTACCCCAGGCTTCTAACGGCTTTACCCCATTCGAGCTCCTCTCTGGTCGGCAGCCCCGGGGCCTGCTTGACATCGCCAGAGAGGCGTGGGAGCAACAGCCAGCCATCCACCAAGATGCGGTAATTTCCGGTAATTTCCTATTGTTAAATTCTAAAAATATAATAATAATTTTAATTAGTTAATTATCGGACCAAAAACCTCTGCATGTAATAATCTAGAACACTGTCTAACACTTGATGGCTGTTCTCACAGTCCTCCGTCATCAGTTAGAAACCTAGTGTGCTTTTTGATAGGAACCTTTCCTTTGAAATTCAAGTTTCTATTTTGTAGAACCGCATTTTTGGATTTAAAAAATATATTGAAATTATGACCTATGCTGATGCAAGTTTCTATTATGTAGAACCACATTTTTACATTAAAAAATATATCGAAATTACAACCTATGCTGATGACAAATGCAGAAACGTTAATTCATGCGTTCATGACCTCAAGGTTAGATTACTGTAATGCTTTATTGGGAGGCTGCTCTGTGTGCTTAATAAACAAACTCCAGATTGTCCAAACATGCAGTAGCTAGAGTTCTTACTAGAAACAGGAAGTATGACCATATTAACCTGGTTCTCTCAACAATGCACTGGCTCCCTATTAAACATTGTATACATTTTAAAATCTTGCTAATTAAAGCCCTGAATGATTTAGCTCCTCAGTACCTGATTCATATCACATTAAAGATTTTCATGTCTACTGTGATCTCAAAAACTCTGGCCATTTGGTAACACCTTGAATATCAAATTCAGCTGTAGAGCCTATTTAGTGCCCAAACTCTGGAACTACCTAGCATCTACCTAGCAATGTCCGGGAGGCAGACACTGTCTGTCAGTTTAAATCTAGATTAAAGGCTCATCTCTTCAATCTTGCTTACATATAACACACAATCATTTTCTATAATTCAGATTTGTTAAAGGATTGTTAGGCTGCATTAATTAGGTCAACCGAAACTGGGAAAACACACAATGTACTTGTTACATCGTAAGAACAATGGCATAAACTATTATTAGTTTGTTTTATTTATTTTTTCCCAGATCACTGCAGCCACCCAGATCCAGTCCGTTTCTAGTGCAGACAGTGGATAAACACCTAGAGATGATCTCTTCAGCCCTGAACGTCAGCGAAGAACATGTCAACTAGACGAACCCTAGAGACAGATCCCCTAGACCAGTGGTTTTCAAACACTGGGTCGCGACCCAATTAAAAAATGGGTCGCCAGTGATTTATTTATTTTTTTTTTTTTACTAAAATAATCAATTCTGTTTTCTAATCATAATAATAATAACTTTGAATAGAAGTACACTGAAAAATCATTCAAATACATGCAAATTAAATAAATAAAAATAAATAAATAAAAATAAAAAATCTTGTCAAAAAGTCAAAAAGCATTTATGATTTTTTCAGAAGAAAAAGAGGGCCAGAGACAGAGACCCCTTTAAATGAAGCAGCAGAAAACGCAGCCAGTCATCAAACCCTGCCGCAAACAGTGGAGGGAAGATAACGAAGGCGATGCATGTGAACAGAGTAGCAGTACTTGCCCAGCAAAGAAAAAGCAGAAATACGGAGTAAGGCCATTTAAAGATGATTTTTTGAAGTTTGGGTTTGTCAACTGTTCGGACGCAGTCCGTGCTGCAATACCAATGTGCGTAATATGCGGTGAAAGTTGGCAATTGAAAGTTTGAAACCAGCGAAGTTGGAAAGAGATTTAAGTGCACGCCATGCAGATCTTGCGGACAAACCATTATCTTTTTTTCAGAGGAAGTCTCAAGAAATTAAGTCATCAGCTCAGTTACTCAGCAGAAGTGTGACATACAATGACAAATTGCACTTGGCATCTTATAAAGTTTCATATCGTGTTGCAGTGGCAGATACAGAACGTGATTAATAGGTGGGCCTGGTGAATATACGGAGGGGCCTCGGGTTTTTAATCTTATACACCTGATTACCGGGCTCCGTATTATATCTTATCTTGTCTGTAGGACCCAGTTATAGGACCCTAGTTTTTTGTGACAGCGCCACCTACCGAACTGGATGATATAGCAACGGTTGCAGTTTCAGGACCGCAGTTATAAGACCCAGGTGGTTTAGTTTGTACATACATAGATTGAAAGACATTTAATCCCAGGAGTATTTTTATTATATTTTATAAAATGAGTTTTTTATTCAAAATACTGTACATCAGAGGTAAAATTTTAACAATTTACACAAAACAAATTACTAATGTATTTCAATCTTTAAACAACTGAAAAAGTTAAGTCTTAGTTTCTTGAATTATACTGTATATTGATTAACCTCCTTGAGTTTAACTAATTTGCTCGTTATCAGGTAAAATAAAGATGGAATCAGAATATGCAGTCACTAAATGATATAGCCAGATATTGTAATGCTTGTAGAGAGGCAAGACAAAACACGAGAATGATTAAAGAATGAATTTATTGACATTTATATATATATGTATGTATGTATGTATATATATATATATATATTTTTTTTTTAATCTAAATTAATGCTACTTTTGTATGATATTTTCACATTTTCATTTTGTGCCTTTAAAGTTTGCAAATACTGTGGTCACAGAAAATATTTACAAAATGACAATTTAGTGATATTAACATAATGATGGCAAACAAATATTTTCTATAAATAATAAATACATACTGACATTAAACTCAATAAATGTATTGTATACAAAATGTAAATAATTATTTAGTAATAGTAAATGGTTTAAAAAAATTAAATACATTGATATAACACTAAATGTGCATTTTATATACAATTTAAATGACAGTTTAATGATATCAAATGCAAATGTTATTTATCAAAAATAAATGTGTTGATCCTAAAATTAATAAATGTAAATGTTATATACAATTTACAATTTAATGATAGCAAATGGAAATGTTTTTTATGAAAAATAAATATATTCGTAATAATAAATGTGTATTTTATGTACAATCTAAATGTAAATTTAATTATATCAAATGGAAATATAAACATATCAATATTAATATTTTAAAAAGGGGTATTTATATACAATTCAATATACAATAATTTTTACAAGAACAAAAGCACCAAAAAGACTCCCTTTTCCATCAGTTGCTGCACATGGCTGTAGGCTTCAACTCTGAGAGTCTGAGAGAGAGAGCGAGAGAGAGAGTGAGTGAGAGAGAGAGAGAGAAAGAGAGAGAGAGAAAGAGAGAGTGTGAGTAAGTGAGTGAGTGAGTGAGTGAGTGAGTGAGAGAGAGAGAGAGAGAGAGAGAGAGTGTGTCTGAGTGAGTGAGTGAGAGAATGAGTAAGTGAGTGAGAGAGAGAGAGAGAGAGAGAGAGTGTGTGAGTGAGTGAGTGAGTGAGTGAATGAGTGATTGAGTAAGTGAGAGAGAGAGAGAGAGAGAGAGAGTTAGTGTGTGTGTGTGTGTGTGTGTGTGTATGTGTGTGTGTGAGTGAGTGAGTGAGTGAGTGAGTGAGAGAATGAGTGAGAGAGAGAGAGAGAGAGAGAGAGAGAGAGAGAGAGAGAGAGTGAGAATTAAATTAGAAACATTTGTTTAACATGTTCAACTGAAATATATCTCTCTGATTTAACACTTATGAAATGTTTTTGAGCTTTTTCACATGTGGCTCCCAAACTCTGGAATAGCCTTCCTGGTAATGTTCAAGGTTCAGACACACTCGCTCTGTTTAAATCTAGATTAAAAACGCATCTCTTTCGCCAATCATTCAAATAATGTATCTCTTAAATTGTGACTGCAGTTGCATCTGATCAAATGTGCATTCTTATTCTTTAGCTTGGGTTAAACTAATTAATTTTACTTGGTTGGAACAGCAGCTATGCTAATGATGTCTCTATTTGTTTCTATGTTTTGCCATGGGATTTACATCCCGTGGTAACTAGGATTTACACAAGCTCCAGTCTGGATCCAGAACACCTGAGAAGAGATGATGCTGACCCTCAGAGGACCCCAGATGATGCTAACCCTGAAACAACAAACAGAACTAACAAATATTGCTACAAGTGTGACTGCATCATATAATAATTGCTGTTAATAATGTTCATCGTCAGGCTGACTACATCTTGTATTATTTTTTCTGAAAAATCCTGTCATATGCACATAAACTGACAGTCACCACTGATAAGCTACTACTAAATATTGTAGAAACATAATTTTCTGTAAAGTTGCTTTTTAATGGTTTGTATCGTAAAAAGCGCTATACAAATAGTCTTGAATTGAAATGTTGGAGTTATAGAGAGAGAGTCAAATAGAATGTTCATGTTACTGACGTCTAATTCCAAACTCCAAATGTGTAATATATATATATATATATGTATATATATATATAATAGCAATACCCACCAATTGAATGCTCTCCTTTCTTTCCTGAATTGTTTGGCAAGTTGTCTGTTAAATTCTTCCACTTCACTGAAATAGTTATCAGAGAACAATCACTGTTGTGTTAACATAAATATCAGTAACAAAAGGGTGCACTGGGCATTGCTCAAAAATAATTAATAATATACTCTGACCTGCAAAGATAATCCAGACCTGAAAGGAAGATGTGCTCAGCCTCCTGTAAGGAGACATTCTGGAGGACAGCCAGGGCTTTTTTGATGGCCTATGAAAAATATTAATGTAAATATACTATAATACCACTACTGAACATTGGATTGTTATATGCATCTTGAAAAAGAGAGAGCCTATTATATAGAGAACATTTTGAGGTAATCTCAATTAAAATAACCCTAGTGCATTTTTTTCATCATATGTCCTACAATGATCCTAACCAAATCCATAAAATTCATATTGGTCATGCAGAACATCACAGAAACTAACACATGATAACCATGGACTGACTGTGTTGTGTGGTAGGCCCACAGATTAGGCTAAATTGTTACAGACTTTTAAAACTGCCGAATGACTCATTCATGATTGCAAAACAATGCCAAAATGACAGGCTAATTTGTAGTGCAACCAGGCAGTTGAATTATGAAAGGTATTTTATACTTAACTAATAAGGTTTTCACACTAATACAGTAAGCTCCAGATAAATCTTACACATTTAACATCAGCACACTTTCATGCTCATCTTCTAAGCTAAATTAATGTGCTGGCTAGATTTACTTATTATAAAACGCAACAAGGATTCATTAAATCATGGCCAAGAATTAAGAACGTCGTAGTAATTAATACATCTAGAATACGAATTCTAAATTCATGGGAATTGGTTATTGAATCACAATTAGCAGCTCTCACTTTGGCTATGTAAACTTTGCTTGGTTTAAACGTAATATAATAAGTTAATTTAATATCGGTACTCACAGTCTGATTATCCATGTCGTCAATCTCAAATGAAGTTTTTCGGTGATCCAGTTCAGTAGGTGGCACTGTCAGAAAAAACTAGGGTCCTTTAACCGGGGTCTTATAGGCGGGGTCCTAAAACCGCTGCCTCCGGTTGTGCAGGAATATACCCTTCTCCCATAAATGCGTTTAATTAAATAAAATGTAGTAATCTCACCATAAATGCATTTAATTTAATTATACTCTTTTACACAGTCACCTTTTTTTACTTTAGGACCTGGGTAAAACAAGGAAAAATAAAATTTACTTCAACAAGGCGACATAATGAACAACTCTCGTCTCATTCATGGTGGAGGTGAAAAAAAATTTCTTTGTGACATGCAATATTTATTGTATTAAAACTTAAATGCAAAAGAAAAGGCATGATAGTCGGCTGTTTTTGTAAATTTTAAGTTTTAATTTGAAATGTTTGCGATTTTAATATAAGTACTACAACTTAACATCTGGATGCACTGATGGGGAATTTTTCTCGCTACTTTCACCAGGCGAAGTTCGATGAATTAAAAGACAAGCGGTGGGTGAAAAATCCCTTTGACTTTGAAACTCCAGATTCAATTGCTGAACTGAATTTAACTCCTTCTGAAGAATCAGAAATGATCCGACTAGCTAACCAGTGACAACACTTTGAAAACTTGTCACAAAACAGAAAAATTGTCTTCGTTCTGGGTCCGTGTATGTTTTGATAGTTTGTTTTTTCATTTGAAACACAAAACAAAATAATGAGAAACCACCTGTTTTTTGTTTGTCGTTTCAAACCAAAAACAAAGAAACGGTAAAAAAAAGAGCCGTTCTCCCGTTTTTGGTTCTGAATCCAAAAACGAAAAATGACAAAACCAAAATCAAATAACGGTCCGATTTTGGTTTTTTGAAATTCCTTTTTCCATTTTTTCGTTTGAAGATCTACATTAACCACCAGATCCTCCTATCAACCCTACTGGCAAAAGGCATCTCAGGAACCACACTTCAATGGTTTGAGTCTTACCTATCAGATAGGTCCTTCAAAGTATCTTGGAGAGGTGAGGTGTCCAAGTCACAACATCTAACTACTGGGGTGCCTCAGGGCTCAGTTCTTGGACCACTTCTCTTCTCTGTCTACATGGCATCATTAGGTTCTGTCATTCAGAAACATGGCTTTTCATACCACTGCTATGCTGATGACACTCAACTCTACCTCTCATTCCATCCTGATGATCCGACGGTTGCTATTCGCATCTCAGCTTGTCTAACAGACATTTCTTCCTGGATGATGGACCATCACCTTCAACTCAACCTTGCCAAGACAGAACTGCTTGTGATTCCAGCAAACCCATCATTCCATCACAATTTCACCATCAAGTTAGGCACATCAACCCTAACTCCTTCAAAAACAGCTAGAAGCCTTGGAGTTATGATTGATGATCAGCTGACCTTCTCAGACCACATTGCTAAAACTGTCCGATCCTGCAGATTTGCTTTATTCAACATCAAGAAGATCAAGCCCTTTCTTTCGGAACAAGCTGCACAACTCCTTGTTCAAGCTCTTGTTCTGTCCAGGCTGGACTATTGCAATGCCCTCTTGGCAAGTCTTCCAGCCAATTCTATCAAACCTTTACAATTAATTCAGAACGCGGCAGCAAGATGAATTTTTAATGAGCCAAAAAGAATACACGTCACACCTCTGTTTATCAATTTGCACTGGCTTCCAATAGCTGCTCGCATAAAATTCAAGGCATTAATGTTTGCCTACAAAACTACCACCGGCTCTGCACCCATTTACCTAAATTTGTTACTTCAGACTTATGTGCCCTCTAGAAGCTTGCGTTCTGCAAGTGAACATCGCTTGATTGTGCCATCCCAAAGAAGCACAAAGTCACTTTTTACAGAATTTTAAATTAAATGTTCCCTCCTGGTGGAATGACCTCCCCAACTCAATCCGAGCAGCTGAGTCCTTAGCCATCTTCAAGAATCGGCTTAAAACACATCTCTTCCATCTTTATTTGACCCTCTAACTTTAACACTCACTATTCTAATTCTATTCTTCTAACTACCTTTCTAATCTGTTTGTATTCTATTTTCTTTTCATTTATTATGCAATTGTATGTGTGTGTGTGTGTGTGTGTATATATGTCAAAAGATCTCTAACACTAGCTTGCTTTATTCTTTTTTTATTCTATCTGTTTTCTTTTCTTTTTTTTATTGTATTATTTAAAATCCCATGCTACGTGTACTATGTTAACCTAACTGAGACTTGTTATAGCACTTATTTATCATTGCTCTTTTTGTTGTTTTTAATTGCTTCCACTGTCCTCATCTGTAAGTCGCTTTGGATAAAAGTGTCTGCTAAATGAATAAATGTAATGTAATGTAAATACAGTAAGGTTGGCCCACAGTAACAACTCTGCACACACAATAAGTTCTTAGGTTAACCTATATTACCAACTGTATTGAGCCAAACAATGCGCTCATTAAACGTAACTGGTGATGTCTGGATAGGCACGATATTAAATAGCTGTAATAAAGTACTGTTGCTAACATATTTATTCCGGTCCAGGTTTATATAAGGCTATTTATTAATTGATTTTTCTTCTTCTAATGTTACTCTGGTATAACGTTAGCGCTGCATATTATGACCGTTCTAAAAGCTTGGCTTTTATTTTGATAGGCCATATTTACTATTACTTCCGGGTCACGTGGCCAACCTGTCTGTATTTCAATGTAGATCTTCAAACGAAAAAATGGAAAAAGGAATTTCAAAAAACCAAAATCGGACCGTTATTTGTTTTAACCAAAATGAATACGAAACAACGAAACAAACTGAATGCTTCTCCGGACATGCGTGTTGCCCTCTCATCCTGCGAACCTGGGGTGCGTTTCCCAAAAGCATCGTCAGCCAACTATCGTCGCAAGTTCTGTCGTTACCAACGTAGTTCAACGATCCGGTGTTTCCTGAAACCTATAATTCGCTTTTTTAATTATTATTACAAATTCAGTTTTAAACTATATAGCAGCGTGGCCCTCGCGATTATTCTCCCTTCGAAGTGCTCTCTGAAAGCATTAATCATGCCGATTAGAACGCAGCCATTGTTTCGTTTGTGCGAAGAAACGATGAGTTTGTCAAGTGAGTTATCTTTGTAAAAACATTCCAAAATACATGTCTCATATAACAATATTGGTAAAACAGTGTGTTAGAGGTTTTCACTTATATAAAATGTTAACACTCAAATTACAGTATTTTTATAGTAAATTAATTTTTAATTTGTAAATGAATGTACCTAAATAAAGTAAAAAAAATTATAAATAAGTGAGTGATTTTGTTGTTTTTACAGAATTAGAATATAGAATACTCTCTACAAATGTGTTTGTGTGTGAATACATGTATATTGAGAGAGGGAGAGAGAGAGAGAAAGAGAGACAGTGTTTGCAAAAGTTTTTTTATGTTTTTAAGTGTTCATTTAATGGTAATCGGCAAAGAAACCAAATATTTAACAGAAATTATGTCAGATTTAACAAATGGTTTAAACTGCAGTGGTGGCTGGATGCTGCACAGGTGACAGGACGTATGGGCGAAGAAGACATGTCTCCAGCAGCCAGCTATCACCAAAGCCATGCACCCTCTTCAGCCACCTGCAAACTGCAGAAGTGGCCCACACAAAAGAGTCATGTGTGCTTCCATCACCCACCCATCAGGCCATCACCCACCACCTCCATAAATTTCCAACAGCATAATAATGCAGTGTAGCTAACAACTGAATTTAAAGCATTGTTTCTTCTTATTGCCCTCTGAAGATGTGAAGCCTGATGTTGAAGGGCCAGACTGGAGAGGGCCTGATGTTGGAGGCCTGGACTTTGAAGGCAAAGGCCTGGTTGATGCACATGTATCTATATCTCCAAGGATCCTTCCATTGCAACAGACCCCAGGATGGCCAAAACTGTCTCTTCCTCTGTAGGTAGGAGGAACTGAACTGATACCCCATCAGTCTTGTCTGCTTCCCTCTTACGTGCCACAGCCCTCTGTTTTGTCACACTTGCAAAGTCCCTCCACTTATTTCTGACTTCGTCTGGGCTTTGTCCATATCCATAGTTAGCATCGTTTATTTATTGAGTGATTTCTGCCCAGATTTTATTTTTGTCAGCATTTGTAATGCTATTTTTCAGTTTTGAAAATAGCTGGAATTTATTATTTTCCACCTCCTCGAAAAGAACTGCAATTTCAAGCTATGAAAATTGGGGTTTTCGTGTCATTTTCATTAACACGTCAGAATGGCAAGAAGACATAAATAGGAAAGATTGAGCAAAATAAGCAATCCACAACAGTACATTACAGTTTTTCAAAACCCATCTTTTTTCAATTGTGGTTAAGTAGCCTATCAATATTACATAAGAAATAGTATTTATCTGAAATTGTGAAATTATTGACATTGGGATCAGAAAAGAGCACATTTTTAACTCTGTGTGTGTATAATGTATTGCAGAACAAATGAATTATTGGTTCTCTTACGAGAGCTCTCTCGTACTGCGTCTTAGCTAAGACGCTACGGGAAAAGTCTCTTTTCACGAAATACTGAAGCAAAAAATTATCCTTAATTTTGTATTTTTGTAAAGCGCATTTGCAGCAGTACACAGCCATAGGCGAGACGGCTCGTTCGCTCATTGGCTTGTTCTACGGCAACTGCACAGCCTATCGAGCGCAGGCTGATGCAACATCAGACCAATATGGGCGCTTCGCGCCCTTCTTGCCACTTCCCGCCGAAACGGGTGTGGCCCAACCTATAAAAGGAGCTCGAAAAGGCTGACTCACCTGATTTTTCATCTCTTCAGCGAAGCTAGCGGAAGCAAGCGCCGCCTGAGAAGCATATCAGTGGGACGAGCCATTCTGAAGCTGCTGGCCTCGCCGCCTTCCACTGCCGTTCCTGCTGCGCTGTCCGGCGCCTATATCCTTTGTATCCTTATATCTTATATCCTGTGTGTGTTCGCCCTGCGACGCACACTCACAAAAAGTGCTGCGTCTTTTTAAAGATGCCCTCGTGCGGCTCGTGCAGAGCCCCACTCAGCGAAGGAGATCGTCACGTCATCTGCGTCTCCTGCCTGGGTGAGGACCATGCAGCGCTCGCGCTCGCTGACGGCGGCTGCCCTCATTGCGAGCTAATGTCTATGGTGACTCTGAGGACTCTGTGGGTGATCTGCACGCGCTCTCGGTGAGCCAGTCGTGCTTGGAGTTTGGGCCTAATGACTCAAAGGTCATACTCAAACCTAGGCACGGTTATGTGCCGAAATCCCTCAGCACGCCGTTTCAGGCTCAGGTTATTGCCCTGTCTGCCCTGCTGGTGTCAGGAGAGGATAGAGACTCGAGTCTTCTTTGCCCTGTCAGGGTTTTAAGAGCTTATGTGTCTCGCTCTGCTGCCTTTCGGCAGACGGAGCAGCTGTTTGACTCGTTCGGTGGACGTTCCAAGGGAATGGCTGTTTCGAGACAGACTCTATCCAGATGGATAGTTGACGCCATAGCGTTAGCCTACGCTTCCAGGGGCCTTCAGTGCCCGCTGGGCGTCAGAGCACACTCCACAAGGGGCGTCGCCTCGTCGTGGGTGTGGTCTACTGGGATCTCCTTGCAGGATATATGTATGGCGGCAGGTTGGGCCTCGCCGTCTACATTTATCAGGTTCTATAACCTGGAGGTTCCCGCCTTGCAAGCTCGGCTGCTGTCGGTATAGTCGAATCAGGGCCCTGAGGGGAACTCTGAGTTCGTGAGCGTTATGCGCTGCTGACTGTTATATGGTCAGTATTGCGTAAGACCCGCA